>NW_026907189.1:0-79897 GCF_033978795.1 Nerophis ophidion | reverse complement strand
AATATCACAGGCATTTTTAGACATTTTGCAAGTTTGGATTAGGAATTATGTTGGAATACGTTTTAATTGCTTTTTTTCGCATTATCTCAGGATTCTAAGCACATTACTGTCAAATTGAGTAAAAATATACTTTTTGTTTTGCAAACCCTACCAAATGTTTTTTTTCTGGAAAACTCTCAAAGATGCATTTCTTCAGGCATTATTAGACATTTTGCATGTGTATTTTTGGAGTTATGTTTCAAAAACTGATATTTTGAGTTTGACAAACCTGATTTTTGACAAAACCTGATTTTTGTATTTGTGATCCTTTCCAAAATACCTGATTCCGGTAAAACTCACATAAATTCAATATTACAGGCTTTTCAAGACAAATTTCATGTTTGGTTTTGGAGTTATGATTATAAACCTTTCATATTTAGTACTGTTATATTGAAAAAAAAAAACTAACTTGTGTCTTTATGAACCTCACAAAAGATGATTTTTCTAGTACAACTAACAAAAATACATATATCTTGGCTTTAGTAGCCATTTTCCATGTGTTGTTTAGAAGTTATGTTTGAATACATTTTTCTGGCTTTTTTCGCATTATCTCAGCATTGTAAGACTATTATAGTCATATTGAGTAAAAAACTACTTGTTGCATTTGCAAGATTTAAAAAAGCATATGTTTCGAATAAAACTCCCAAAGATGCATTATTTCAGGCATTATTAGCCATTTTTCATGTGTGGTGTAGGAGTTATGTTTAAATAACTGTCATATTGAGTGTTACAGTATACAGTCATATTGAGTAAAACCTCATTTTTGTATTTGCAAACCATAGAAAAACAACTGTATCTAGTAAAACTCACATGTATTCAATATCACAGGCATTTTTAGACATTTTGCACGTTTGGATTAGGAATTATGTTGGAATACGTTTTTATTGCTTTTTCGCATTATCTCAGGATTCTAAGTACATTAATGTCAAATTGAGTAAAAATATACTTTTGTTTTTGCAAACCCTACCAAATGTTTTTTTTCTGGAAAACTTTCAAAGATGCATTTCTTCAGGCATTATTAGACATTTTGTATGTGTATTTTTGGAGTTATGTTTCAAAAACTGACATTTTGAGTTTGACAAACCTGATTTTTGACAAAACCTGATTTTTGTATTTGTGATCCTTTCCAAAATACCTGATTCCGGTAAAACTCACATAAATTCAATATTACAGGCTTTTCAAGACAAATTTCATGTTTGGTTTTGGAGTTATGATGATAAACCTTTCATATTTAGTACTGTTATATTGAATAAAAAAACTAACTTGTGTCTTTGTGAACCTCACAAAAGATGATTTTTCTAGTACAACTAACAAAAATACATATATCTTGGCATTAGTAGCCATTTTCCATGTGTTGTTTAGAAGTTATGTTTGAATACATTTTTATTGCTTTTTTCGCATTATCTCAGGATTGTAAGACTATCATAGTCATATTGAGTAAAAAACTACTTTTTGCATTTGCAAGATTTAAAAAAGCATATGTTTCGAATAAAACTCCCAAAGATGCATTATTTCAGGCATTATTAGCCATTTTTCATGTGTGGTGTAGGAGTTATGTTTAAATAACTGTCATATTGAGTGTTACAGTATGCAGTCATATTGAGTAAAACCTCATTTTTGTATTTGCAAACCATAGAAAAACAACTGTATCTAGTAAAACTCACATGTATTCAATATCACAGGCATTTTTAGACATTTTGCACGTTTGGATTAGGAATTATGTTGGAATACGTTTTTATTGCTTTTTTCGCATTATCTCAGGATTCTAAGTACATTACTGTCAAATTGAGTAAAATATACTTTTTGTTTTTGCAAAGCCTACCAAATGTTTTTTTCTGGAGAACTCTCAAAGATGCATTTCTTCAGGCATTATTAGACATTTTGTATGTGTATTTTTGGAGTTATGTTTCAAAAACTGATATTTTGAGTTTGACAAACCTGATTTTTGACAAAACCTGATTTTTGTATTTGTGATCCTTTCCAAAATACCTGATTCCGGTAAAACTCACATACATTCAATATTACAGGCTTTTCAAGACAAATTTCATGTTTGGTTTTGGAGTTATGATTATAAACCTTTCATATTTAGTACTGTTATATTGAAAAAAAAACTAACTTGTGTCCTTGTGAACCTCACAAAAGATGATTTTTCTAGTACAACTAACAAAAATACATATATCTTGGCATTAGTAGCCATTTTCCATGTGTTGTTTAGAAGTTATGTTTGAATACATTTTTCTGGCTTTTTTCGCATTATCTCAGCATTGTAAGACTATTATAGTCATATTGTGTAAAAAAACTACTTTTTGCATTTGCAAGATTTAAAAAAGCATATGTTTCGAATAAAACTCCAAAGATGCATTATTTCAGGCATTATTAGCCATTTTTCATGTGTGGTGTAGGAGTTATGTTTAAATAACTGTCATATTGAGTGTTACAGTATACAGTCATATTGAGTAAAACCTCATTTTTGTATTTGCAAACCATAGAAAAACAACTGTATCTAGCAAAACTCACATGTATTCAATATCACAGGCATTTTTAGACATTTTGCACGTTTGGATTGGGAATTATGTTGGAATACGTTTTTATTGCTTTTTTCGCATTATCTCAGGATTCTAAGTACATTAATGTCAAATTGAGTAAAAATATTTTTTTTTGTTTTTGCAAACCCTACCAAATGTTTTTTTTCTGGAAAACTTTCAAAGATGCATTTCTTCAGGCATTATTAGACATTTTGTATGTGTATTTTTGGAGTTATGTTTCAAAAACTGACATTTTGAGTTTGACAAACCTGATTTTTGAGAAAACCTGATTTTTGTATTTGTGATCCTTTCCAAAATACCTGATTCCGGTAAAACTCACATACATTCAATATTACAGGCTTTTCAAGACAAATTTCATGTTTGGTTTTGGAGTTATGATGATAAACCTTTCATATTTAGTACTGTTATATTGAATAAAAAAACTACTTGTGTCTTTGTGAACCTCACAAAAGATGATTTTTCTAGTACAACTAACAAAAATACATATATCTTGGCATTAGTAGCCATTTTCCATGTGTTGTTTAGAAGTTATGTTTGGATACATTTTTATTGCTTTTTTCGCATTATCTCAGGATTGTAAGACTATCATAGTCATATTGAGTAAAAAACTACTTTTGGCATTTGCAAGATTTAAAAAAGCATATGTTTCGAATAAAACTCCCAAAGATGCATTATTTCAGGCATTATTAGCCATTTTTCATGTGTGGTGTAGGAGTTATGTTTAAATAACTGTCATATTGAGTGTTACAGTATGCAGTCATATTGAGTAAAACCTCATTTTTGTATTTGCAAACCATAGAAAAACAACTGTATCTAGTAAAACTCACATGTATTCAATATCACAGGCATTTTTAGACATTTTGCACGTTTGGATTAGGAATTATGTTGGAATACGTTTTTATTGCTTTTTTCGCATTATCTCAGGATTCTAAGTACATTACTGTCAAATTGAGTAAAAATATACTTTTTGTTTTTGCAAAGCCTACCAAAAGTTTTTTTTCTGGAAAACTCTCAAAGATGCATTTCTTCAGGCATTATTAGAAATTTTGCATGTGTATTTTTGGAGTTATGTTTCAAAAACTGATATTTTGAGTTTGACAAACCTGATTTTTGACAAAACCTGATTTTTGTATTTGTGATCCTTTCCAAAATACCTGATTCCGGTAAAACTCACATAAATTCAATATTACAGGCTTTTCAAGACAAATTTCATGTTTGGTTTTAGAGTTATGATTATAAACCTTTCATATTTAGTACTGTTATATTGAAAAAAACAACTAACTTTTGTCTTTGTGAACCTCACAAAAGATGATTTTTTAGTACAACTAACAAAAATACATATATCTTGGCATTAGTAGCCATTTTCCATGTGTTGTTTAAAAGTTATGTTTGAATACATTTTTCTGGCTTTTTTCGCATTATCTCAGGATTGTAAGACTATTATAGTCATATTGAGTAAAAAACTACTTTTTGCATTTGCAAGATTTAAAAAAGCATATGTTTCGAATAAAACTCCCAAAGATGCATTATTTCAGGCATTATTAGCCATTTTTCATGTGTGGTGTAGGAGTTATGTTTAAATAACTGTCATATTGAGTGTTACAGTATACAGTCATATTGAGTAAAACCTCATTTTTGTATTTGCAAACCATAGAAAAACAACTGTATCTAGTAAAACTCACATGTATTCAATATCACAGGCATTTTTAGACATGTTGCACGTTTGGATTAGGAGTTATGTTGGAATACGTTTTTATTGCTTTTTTCGCATTATCTCAGGATTCTAAGTACATTACTGTCAAATTGAGTAAAAATATACTTTTGGTTTTGCAAACCCTACCAAATGTTTTTTTTTCTGGAAAACTCTCAAAGATGCATTTCTTCAGGCATTATTAGACATTTTGTATGTGTATTTTTGGAGTTATGTTTCAAAAACTGACATTTTGAGTTTGACAAACCTGATTTTTGAGAAAACCTGATTTTTGTATTTGTGATCCTTTCCAAAATACCTGATTCCGGTAAAACTCACATACATTCAATATTACAGGCTTTTCAAGACAAATTTCATGTTTGGTTTTGGAGTTATGATGATAAACCTTTCATATTTAGTACTGTTATATTGAATAAAAAAACTAACTTGTGTCTTTGTGAACCTCACAAAAGATGATTTTTCTAGTACAACTAACAAAAATACATATATCTTGGCATTAGTAGCCATTTTCCATGTGTTGTTTAGAAGTTATGTTTGAATACATTTTTATTGCTTTTTTCGCATTATCTCAGGATTGTAAGACTATCATAGTCATATTGAGTAAAAAACTACTTTTTGCATTTGCAAGATTTAAAAAAGCATATGTTTCGAATAAAACTCCCAAAGATGCATTATTTCAGGCATTATTAGCCATTTTTCATGTGTGGTGTAGGAGTTATGTTTAAATAACTGTCATATTGAGTGTTACAGTATGCAGTCATATTGAGTAAAACCTCATTTTTGTATTTGCAAACCATAGAAAAACAACTGTATCTAGTAAAACTCACATGTATTCAATATCACAGGCATTTTTAGACATTTTGCACGTTTGGATTAGGAATTATGTTGGAATACGTTTTTATTGCTTTTTTCGCATTATCTCAGGATTCTAAGTACATTACTGTCAAATTGAGTAAAAATATACTTTTTGTTTTTGCAAAGCCTACCAAATGTTTTTTTCTGGAGAACTCTCAAAGATGCATTTCTTCAGGCATTATTAGACATTTTGTATGTGTATTTTTGGAGTTATGTTTCAAAAACTGATATTTTGAGTTTGACAAACCTGATTTTTGACAAAACCTGATTTTTGTATTTGTGATCCTTTCCAAAATACCTGATTCCGGTAAAACTCACATAAATTCAATATTACAGGCTTTTCAAGACAAATTTCATGTTTGGTTTTGGAGTTATGATTATAAACCTTTCATATTTAGTACTGTTATATTGAAAAAAAAACTAACTTGTGTCCTTGTGAACCTCACAAAAGATGATTTTTCTAGTACAACTAACAAAAATACATATATCTTGGCATTAGTAGCCATTTTCCATGTGTTGTTTAGAAGTTATGTTTGAATACATTTTTCTGGCTTTTTTCGCATTATCTCAGCATTGTAAGACTATTATAGTCATATTGAGTAAAAAAACTACTTTTTGCATTTGCAAGATTTAAAAAAGCATATGTTTCGAAAAAAACTCCCAAAGATGCATTATTTCAGGCATTATTAGCCATTTTTCATGTGTGGTGTAGGAGTTATGTTTAAATAACTGTCATATTGAGTGTTACAGTATACAGTCATATTGAGTAAAACCTCATTTTTGTATTTGCAAACCATAGAAAAACAACTGTATCTAGCAAAACTCACATGTATTCAATATCACAGGCATTTTTAGACATTTTGCACGTTTGGATTGGGAATTATGTTGGAATACGTTTTTATTGCTTTTTTCGCATTATCTCAGGATTCTAAGTACATTAATGTCAAATTGAGTAAAAATATTTTTTTTTGTTTTTGCAAACCCTACCAAATGTTTTTTTTCTGGAAAACTTTCAAAGATGCATTTCTTCAGGCATTATTAGACATTTTGTATGTGTATTTTTGGAGTTATGTTTCAAAAACTGACATTTTGAGTTTGACAAACCTGATTTTTGAGAAAACCTGATTTTTGTATTTGTGATCCTTTCCAAAATACCTGATTCCGGTAAAACTCACATACATTCAATATTACAGGCTTTTCAAGACAAATTTCATGTTTGGTTTTGGAGTTATGATGATAAACCTTTCATATTTAGTACTGTTATATTGAATAAAAAAACTAACTTGTGTCTTTGTGAACCTCACAAAAGATGATTTTTCTAGTACAACTAACAAAAATACATATATCTTGGCATTAGTAGCCATTTTCCATGTGTTGTTTAGAAGTTATGTTTGGATACATTTTTATTGCTTTTTTCGCATTATCTCAGGATTGTAAGACTATCATAGTCATATTGAGTAAAAAACTACTTTTGGCATTTGCAAGATTTAAAAAAGCATATGTTTCGAATAAAACTCCCAAAGATGCATTATTTCAGGCATTATTAGCCATTTTTCATGTGTGGTGTAGGAGTTATGTTTAAATAACTGTCATATTGAGTGTTACAGTATGCAGTCATATTGAGTAAAACCTCATTTTTGTATTTGCAAACCATAGAAAAACAACTGTATCTAGTAAAACTCACATGTATTCAATATCACAGGCATTTTTAGACATTTTGCACGTTTGGATTAGGAATTATGTTGGAATACGTTTTTATTGCTTTTTTTGCATTATGTCAGGATTCTAAGTACATTACTGTCAAATTGAGTAAAAATATACTTTTTGTTTTTGCAAAGCCTACCAAAAGTTTTTTTTCTGGAAAACTCTCAAAGATGCATTTCTTCAGGCATTATTAGAAATTTTGCATGTGTATTTTTGGAGTTATGTTTCAAAAACTGATATTTTGAGTTTGACAAACCTGATTTTTGACAAAACCTGATTTTTGTATTTGTGATCCTTTCCAAAATACCTGATTCCGGTAAAACTCACATAAATTCAATATTACAGGCTTTTCAAGACAAATTTCATGTTTGGTTTTAGAGTTATGATTATAAACCTTTCATATTTAGTACTGTTATATTGAAAAAAACAACTAACTTTTGTCTTTGTGAACCTCACAAAAGATGATTTTTTAGTACAACTAACAAAAATACATATATCTTGGCATTAGTAGCCATTTTCCATGTGTTGTTTAGAAGTTATGTTTGAATACATTTTTCTGGCTTTTTTCGCATTATCTCAGGATTGTAAGACTATTATAGTCATATTGAGTAAAAAACTACTTTTTGCATTTGCAAGATTTAAAAAAGCATATGTTTCGAATAAAACTCCCAAAGATGCATTATTTCAGGCATTATTAGCCATTTTTCATGTGTGGTGTAGGAGTTATGTTTAAATAACTGTCATATTGAGTGTTACAGTATACAGTCATATTGAGTAAAACCTCATTTTTGTATTTGCAAACCATAGAAAAACAACTGTATCTAGTAAAACTCACATGTATTCAATATCACAGGCATTTTTAGACATTTTGCACGTTTGGATTAGGAGTTATGTTGGAATACGTTTTTATTGCTTTTTTCGCATTATCTCAGGATTCTAAGTACATTACTGTCAAATTGAGTAAAAATATACTTTTGGTTTTGCAAACCCTACCAAATGTTTTTTTTTCTGGAAAACTCTCAAAGATGCATTTCTTCAGGCATTATTAGACATTTTGTATGTGTATTTTTGGAGTTATGTTTCAAAAACTGACATTTTGAGTTTGACAAACCTGATTTTTGACAAAACCTGATTTTTGTATTTGTGATCCTTTCCAAAATACCTGATTCCGGTAAAACTCACATACATTCAATATTACAGGCTTTTCAAGACAAATTTCATGTTTGGTTTTGGAGTTATGATGATAAACCTTTCATATTTAGTACTGTTATATTGAATAAAAAAACTAACTTGTGTCTTTGTGAACCTCACAAAAGATGATTTTTCTAGTACAACTAACAAAAATACATATATCTTGGCATTAGTAGCCATTTTCCATGTGTTGTTTAGAAGTTATGTTTGAATACATTTGTATTGCTTTTTTCGCATTATCTCAGGATTGTAAGACTATCATAGTCATATTGAGTAAAAAACTACTTTTTGCATTTGCAAGATTTAAAAAAGCATATGTTTCGAATAAAACTCCCAAAGATGCATTATTTCAGGCATTATTAGCCATTTTTCATGTGTGGTGTAGGAGTTATGTTTAAATATCTGTCATATTGAGTGTTACAGTATGCAGTCATATTGAGTAAAACCTCATTTTTGTATTTGCAAACCATAGAAAAACAACTGTATCTAGTAAAACTCACATGTATTCAATATCACAGGCATTTTTAGACATTTTGCACGTTTGGATTAGGAATTATGTTGGAATACGTTTTTATTGCTTTTTTCGCATTATCTCAGGATTCTAAGTACATTACTGTCAAATTGAGAAAAAATATACTTTTTGTTTTTGCAAAGCCTACCAAATGTTTTTTTCTGGAGAACTCTCAAAGATGCATTTCTTCAGGCATTATTAGACATTTTGTATGTGTATTTTTGGAGTTATGTTTCAAAAACTGATATTTTGAGTTTGACAAACCTGATTTTTGACAAAACCTGATTTTTGTATTTGTGATCCTTTCCAAAATACCTGATTCCGGTAAAACTCACATAAATTCAATATTACAGGCTTTTCAAGACAAATTTCATGTTTGGTTTTGGAGTTATGATTATAAACCTTTCATATTTAGTACTGTTATATTGAAAAAAAAAACTAACTTGTGTCCTTGTGAACCTCACAAAAGATGATTTTTCTAGTACAACTAACAAAAATACATATATCTTGGCATTAGTAGCCATTTTCCATGTGTTGTTTAGAAGTTATGTTTGAATACATTTTTCTGGCTTTTTTCGCATTATCTCAGCATTGTAAGACTATTATAGTCATATTGAGTAAAAAAACTACTTTTTGCATTTGCAAGATTTAAAAAAGCATATGTTTCGAATAAAACTCCCAAAGATGCATTATTTCAGGCATTATTAGCCATTTTTCATGTGTGGTGTAGGAGTTATGTTTAAATAACTGTCATATTGAGTGTTACAGTATACAGTCATATTGAGTAAAACCTCATTTTTGTATTTGCAAACCATAGAAAAACAACTGTATCTAGCAAAACTCACATGTATTCAATATCACAGGCATTTTTAGACATTTTGCACGTTTGGATTGGGAATTATGTTGGAATACGTTTTTATTGCTTTTTTCGCATTATCTCAGGATTCTAAGTACATTAATGTCAAATTGAGTAAAAATATTTTTTTTTGTTTTTGCAAACCCTACCAAATGTTTTTTTTCTGGAAAACTTTCAAAGATGCATTTCTTCAGGCATTATTAGACATTTTGTATGTGTATTTTTGGAGTTATGTTTCAAAAACTGACATTTTGAGTTTGACAAACCTGATTTTTGACAAAACCTGATTTTTGTACTTGTGATCCTTTCCAAAATACCTGATTCCGGTAAAACTCACATACATTCAATATTACAGGCTTTTCAAGACAAATTTCATGTTTGGTTTTGGTTGTGTCTTTGTGAACCTCACAAAAGATGATTTTTCTAGTACAACTAACAAAAATACATATATCTTGGCATTAGTAGCCATTTTCCATGTGTTGTTTAGAAGTTATGTTTGAATACATTTGTATTGCTTTTTTCGCATTATCTCAGGATTGTAAGACTATTATAGTCATATTGAGTAAAAAACTACTTTTTGCATTTGCAAGATTTAAAAAAGCATATGTTTCGAATAAAACTCCCAAAGATGCATTATTTCAGGCATTATTAGCCATTTTTCATGTGTGGTGTAGGAGTTATGTTTAAATAACTGTCATATTGAGTGTTACAGTATGCAGTCATATTGAGTAAAACCTCATTTTTGTATTTGCAAACCATAGAAAAACAACTGTATCTAGTAAAACTCACACGTATTCAATATCACAGGCATTTTTAGACATTTTGCACGTTTGGATTAGGAATTATGTTGGAATACGTTTTTATTGCTTTTTTCGCATTATCTCAGGATTCTAAGTACATTAATGTCAAATTGAGTAAAAATATACTTTTTGTTTTTGCAAACCCTACCAAATGTTTTTTTTCTGGAAAACTTTCAAAGATGCATTTCTTCAGGCATTATTAGACATTTTGTATGTGTATTTTTGGAGTTATGTTTCAAAAACTGACATTTTGAGTTTGACAAACCTGATTTTTGACAAAACCTGATTTTTGTACTTGTGATCCTTTCCAAAATACCTGATTCCGGTAAAACTCACATAAATTCAATATTACAGGCTTTTCAAGACAAATTTCATGTTTGGTTTTGGTTGTGTCTTTGTGAACCTCACAAAAGATGATTTTTCTAGTACAACTAACAAAAATACATATATCTTGGCATTAGTAGCCATTTTCCATGTGTTGTTTAGAAGTTATGTTTGAATACATTTTTCTGGCTTTTTTCGCATTATCTCAGGATTGTAAGACTATTATAGTCATATTGAGTAAAAAACTACTTTTTGCATTTGCAAGATTTAAAAAAGCACATGTTTCGAATAAAACTCCCAAAGATGCATTATTTCAGGCATTATTAGCCATTTTTCATGTGTGGTGTAGGAGTTATGTTTAAATAACTGTCATATTGAGTGTTACAGTATACAGTTATATTGAGTAAAACCTCATTTTTGTATTTGCAAACCATAGAAAAACAACTGTATCTAGTAAAACTCACATGTATTCAATATCACAGGCATTTTTAGACATTTTGCACGTTTGGATTAGGAGTTATGTTGGAATACGTTTTTATTGCTTTTTTCGCATTATCTCAGGATTCTAAGTACATTACTGTCAAATTGAGTAAAAATATACTTTTGGTTTTGCAAACCCTACCAAATGTTTTTTTTTCTGGAAAACTCTCAAAGATGCATTTTTTCAGGCATTATTAGACATTTTGTATGTGTATTTTTGGAGTTATGTTTCAAAAACTGACATTTTGAGTTTGACAAACCTGATTTTTGAGAAAACCTGATTTTTGTATTTGTGATCCTTTCCAAAATACCTGATTCCGGTAAAACTCACATACATTCAATATTACAGGCTTTTCAAGACAAATTTCATGTTTGGTTTTGGAGTTATGATGATAAACCTTTCATATTTAGTACTGTTATATTGAATAAAAAAACTAACTTGTGTCTTTGTGAACCTCACAAAAGATGATTTTTCTAGTACAACTAACAAAAATACATATATCTTGGCATTAGTAGCCATTTTCCATGTGTTGTTTAGAAGTTATGTTTGAATACATTTTTATTGCTTTTTTCGCATTATCTCAGGATTGTAAGACTATCATAGTCATATTGAGTAAAAAACTACTTTTTGCATTTGCAAGATTTAAAAAAGCATATGTTTCGAATAAAACTCCCAAAGATGCATTATTTCAGGCATTATTAGCCATTTTTCATGTGTGGTGTAGGAGTTATGTTTAAATAACTGTCATATTGAGTGTTACAGTATGCAGTCATATTGAGTAAAACCTCATTTTTGTATTTGCAAACCATAGAAAAACAACTGTATCTAGTAAAACTCACATGTATTCAATATCACAGGCATTTTTAGACATTTTGCACGTTTGGATTAGGAATTATGTTGGAATACGTTTTTATTGCTTTTTTCGCATTATCTCAGGATTCTAAGTACATTACTGTCAAATTGAGTAAAAATATACTTTTTGTTTTTGCAAAGCCTACCAAATGTTTTTTTTTCTGGAAAACTCTCAAAGATGCATTTCTTCAGGCATTATTAGACATTTTGTATGTGTATTTTTGGAGTTATGTTTCAAAAACTGATATTTTGAGTTTGACAAACCTGATTTTTGACAAAACCTGATTTTTGTATTTGTGATCCTTTCCAAAATACCTGATTCCGGTAAAACTCACATAAATTCAATATTGCAGGCTTTTCAAGACAAATTTCATGTTTGGTTTTGGAGTTATGATTATAAACCTTTCATATTTAGTACTGTTATATTGAAAAAAAAAACTAACTTGTGTCTTTGTGAACCTCACAAAAGATGATTTTTCTAGTACAACTAACAAAAATACATATATCTTGGCGTTAGTAGCCATTTTCCATGTGTTGTTTAGAAGTTATGTTTGAATACATTTTTCTGGCTTTTTTCGCATTATCTCAGCATTGTAAGACTATTATAGTCATATTGAGTAAAAAACTACTTTTTGCATTTGCAAGATTTAAAAAAGCATATGTTTCGAATAAAACTCCCAAAGATGCATTATTTCAGGCATTATTAGCCATTTTTCATGTGTGGTGTAGGAGTTATGTTTAAATAACTGTCATATTGAGTGTTACAGTATACAGTCATATTGAGTAAAACCTCATTTTTGTATTTGCAAACCATAGAAAAACAACTGTATCTAGTAAAACTCACATGTATTCAATATCACAGGCATTTTTAGACATTTTGCACGTTTGGATTAGGAATTATGTTGGAATACGTTTTTATTGCTTTTTTCGCATTATCTCAGGATTCTAAGTACATTAATGTCAAATTGAGTAAAAATATTTTTTTTTGTTTTTGCAAACCCTACCAAATGTTTTTTTTCTGGAAAACTTTCAAAGATGCATTTCTTCAGGCATTATTAGACATTTTGTATGTGTATTTTTGGAGTTATGTTTCAAAAACTGACATTTTGAGTTTGACAAACCTGATTTTTGACAAAACCTGATTTTTGTACTTGTGATCCTTTCCAAAATACCTGATTTCGGTAAAACTCACATACATTCAATATTACAGGCTTTTCAAGACAAATTTCATGTTTGGTTTTGGTTGTGTCTTTGTGAACCTCACAAAAGATGATTTTTCTAGTACAACTAACAAAAATACATATATCTTGGCATTAGTAGCCATTTTCCATGTGTTGTTTAGAAGTTATGTTTGAATACATTTGTATTGCTTTTTTCGCATTATCTCAGGATTGTAAGACTATTATAGTCATATTGAGTAAAAAACTACTTTTTGCATTTGCAAGATTTAAAAAAGCATATGTTTCGAATAAAACTCCCAAAGATGCATTATTTCAGGCATTATTAGCCATTTTTCATGTGTGGTGTAGGAGTTATGTTTAAATAACTGTCATATTGAGTGTTACAGTATGCAGTCATATTGAGTAAAACCTCATTTTTGTATTTGCAAACCATAGAAAAACAACTGTATCTAGTAAAACTCACATGTATTCAATATCACAGGCATTTTTAGACATTTTGCACGTTTGGATTAGGAATTATGTTGGAATACGTTTTTATTGCTTTTTTTGCATTATCTCAGGATTCTAAGTACATTACTGTCAAATTGAGTAAAAATATACTTTTTGTTTTTGCAAACCCTACCAAATGTTTTTTTTTCTGGAAAACTCTCAAAGATGCATTTCTTCAGGCATTATTAGACATTTTGTATGTGTATTTTTGGAGTTATGTTTCAAAAACTGACATTTTGAGTTTGACAAACCTGATTTTTGACAAAACCTGATTTTTGTATTTGTGATCCTTTCCAAAATACCTGATTCCGGTAAAACTCACATAAATTCAATATTACAGGCTTTTCAAGACAAATTTCATGTTTGGTTTTGGAGTTATGATTATAAACCTTTCATATTTAGTACTGTTATATTGAAAAAAAAAACTAACTTGTGTCTTTGTGAACCTCACAAAAGATGATTTTTCTAGTACAACTAACAAAAATACATATATCTTGGCATTAGTAGCCATTTTCCATGTGTTGTTTAGAAGTTATGTTTGAATACATTTTTCTGGCTTTGTTCGCATTATCTCAGGATTGTAAGACTATTATAGTCATATTGAGTAAAAAACTACTTTTTGCATTTGCAAGATTTAAAAAAGCATATGTTTCGAATAAAACTCCCAAAGATGCATTATTTCAGGCATTATTAGCCATTTTTCATGTGTGGTGTAGGAGTTATGTTTAAATAACTGTCATATTGAGTGTTACAGTATACAGTTATATTGAGTAAAACCTCATTTTTGTATTTGCAAACCATAGAAAAACAAGTGTATCTAGTAAAACTCACATGTATTCAATATCACAGGCATTTTTAGACATTTTGCACGTTTGGATTAGGAGTTATGTTGGAATACGTTTTTATTGCTTTTTTCGCATTATCTCAGGATTCTAAGTACATTACTGTCAAATTGAGTAAAAATATACTTTTGGTTTTGCAAACCCTACCAAATGTTTTTTTTTCTGGAAAACTCTCAAAGATGCATTTCTTCAGGCATTATTAGACATTTTGTATGTGTATTTTTGGAGTTATGTTTCAAAAACTGACATTTTGAGTTTGACAAACCTGATTTTTGAGAAAACCTGATTTTTGTATTTGTGATCCTTTCCAAAATACCTGATTCCGGTAAAACTCACATACATTCAATATTACAGGCTTTTCAAGAAAAATTTCATGTTTGGTTTTGGAGTTATGATGATAAACCTTTCATATTTAGTACTGTTATATTGAATAAAAAAACTAACTTGTGTCTTTGTGAACCTCACAAAAGATGATTTTTCTAGTACAACTAACAAAAATACATATATCTTGGCATTAGTAGCCATTTTCCATGTGTTGTTTAGAAGTTATGTTTGAATACATTTTTATTGCTTTTTTCGCATTATCTCAGGATTGTAAGACTATCATAGTCATATTGAGTAAAAAACTACTTTTTGCATTTGCAAGATTTAAAAAAGCATATGTTTCGAATAAAACTCCCAAAGATGCATTATTTCAGGCATTATTAGCCATTTTTCATGTGTGGTGTAGGAGTTATGTTTAAATAACTGTCATATTGAGTGTTACAGTATGCAGTCATATTGAGTAAAACCTCATTTTTGTATTTGCAAACCATAGAAAAACAACTGTATCTAGTAAAACTGACATGTATTCAATATCACAGGCATTTTTAGACATTTTGCACGTTTGGATTAGGAATTATGTTGGAATACGTTTTTATTGCTTTTTTCGCATTATCTCAGGATTCTAAGTACATTACTGTCAAATTGAGTAAAAATATACTTTTTGTTTTTGCAAACCCTACCAAATGTTTTTTTTCTGGAAAACTCTCAAAGATGCATTTCTTCAGGCATTATTAGACATTTTGTATGTGTATTTTTGGAGTTATGTTTCAAAAACTGATATTTTGAGTTTGACAAACCTGATTTTTGACAAAACCTGATTTTTGTATTTGTGATCCTTTCCAAAATACCTGATTCCGGTAAAACTCACATAAATTCAATATTACAGGCTTTTCAAGACAAATTTCATGTTTGGTTTTGGAGTTATGATTATAAACCTTTCATATTTAGTACTGTTACATTGAAAAAAAAAACTAACTTGTGTCTTTGTGAACCTCACAAAAGATGATTTTTCTAGTACAACTAACAAAAATACATATATCTTGGCTTTAGTAGCCATTTTCCATGTGTTGTTTAGAAGTTATGTTTGAATACATTTTTCTGGCTTTTTTCGCATTATCTCAGCATTGTAAGACTATTATAGTCATATTGAGTAAAAAACTACTTTTTGCATTTGCAAGATTTAAAAAAGCATATGTTTCGAATAAAACTCCCAAAGATGCATTATTTCAGGCATTATTAGCCATTTTTCATGTGTGGTGTAGGAGTTATGTTTAAATAACTGTCATATTGAGTGTTACAGTATACAGTCATATTGAGTAAAACCTCATTTTTGTATTTGCAAACCATAGAAAAACAACTGTATCTAGTAAAACTCACATGTATTCAATATCACAGGCATTTTTAGACATTTTGCACGTTTGGATTAGGAATTATGTTGGAATACGTTTTTATTGCTTTTTTCGCATTATCTCAGGATTCTAAGTACATTAATGTCAAATTGAGTAAAAATATACTTTTTGTTTTTGCAAACCCTACCAAATGTTTTTTTTCTGGAAAACTTTCAAAGATGCATTTCTTCAGGCATTATTAGACATTTTGTATGTGTATTTTTGGAGTTATGTTTCAAAAACTGACATTTTGAGTTTGACAAACCTGATTTTTGACAAAACCTGATTTTTGTACTTGTGATCCTTTCCAAAATACCTGATTCCGGTAAAACTCACATAAATTCAATATTACAGGCTTTTCAAGACAAATTTCATGTTTGGTTTTGGTTGTGTCTTTGTGAACCTCACAAAAGATGATTTTTCTAGTACAACTAACAAAAATACATATATCTTGGCATTAGTAGCCATTTTCCATGTGTTGTTTAGAAGTTATGTTTGAATACATTTTTCTGGCTTTTTTCGCATTATCTCAGGATTGTAAGACTATTATAGTCATATTGAGTAAAAAACTACTTTTTGCATTTGCAAGATTTAAAAAAGCATATGTTTCGAATAAAACTCCCAAAGATGCATTATTTCAGGCATTATTAGCCATTTTTCATGTGTGGTGTAGGAGTTATGTTCAAATAACTGTCATATTGAGTGTTACAGTATACAGTTATATTGAGTAAAACCTCATTTTTGTATTTGCAAACCATAGAAAAACAACTGTATCTAGTAAAACTCACATGTATTCAATATCACAGGCATTTTTAGACATTTTGCACGTTTGGATTAGGAGTTATGTTGGAATACGTTTTTATTGCTTTTTTCGCATTATCTCAGGATTCTAAGTGCATTACTGTCAAATTGAGTAAAAATATACTTTTGGTTTTGCAAACCCTACCAAATGTTTTTTTTTT
Organism: Nerophis ophidion; assembly: GCF_033978795.1. Taxonomy (NCBI): domain Eukaryota; kingdom Metazoa; phylum Chordata; class Actinopteri; order Syngnathiformes; family Syngnathidae; genus Nerophis; species Nerophis ophidion. The sequence continues at coordinate 62,841 of NW_026907189.1, read as the reverse complement.
CTGGAAAACTCTCAAAGATGCATTTCTTCAGGCATTATTAGACATTTTGTATGTGTATTTTTGGAGTTATGTTTCAAAAACTGACATTTTGAGTTTGACAAACCTGATTTTTGAGAAAACCTGATTTTTGTATTTGTGATCCTTTCCAAAATACCTGATTCCGGTAAAACTCACATACATTCAATATTACAGGCTTTTCAAGACAAATTTCATGTTTGGTTTTGGAGTTATGATGATAAACCTTTCATATTTAGTACTGTTATATTGAATAAAAAAACTAACTTGTGTCTTTGTGAACCTCACAAAAGATGATTTTTCTAGTACAACTAACAAAAATACATATATCTTGGCATTAGTAGCCATTTTCCATGTGTTGTTTAGAAGTTATGTTTGAATACATTTTTCTTGCTTTTTTCGCATTATCTCAGGATTGTAAGACTATCATAGTCATATTGAGTAAAAAACTACTTTTTGCATTTGCAAGATTTAAAAAAGCATATGTTTCGAATAAAACTCCCAAAGATGCATTATTTCAGGCATTATTAGCCATTTTTCATGTGTGGTGTAGGAGTTATGTTTAAATAACTGTCATATTGAGTGTTACAGTATGCAGTCATATTGAGTAAAACCTCATTTTTGTATTTGCAAACCATAGAAAAACAACTGTATCTAGTAAAACTCACATGTATTCAATATCACAGGCATTTTTAGACATTTTGCACGTTTGGATTAGGAATTATGTTGGAATACGTTTTTATTGCTTTTTTCGCATTATCTCAGGATTCTAAGTACATTACTGTCAAATTGAGTAAAAATATACTTTTTGTTTTTGCAAAGCCTACCAAATGTTTTTTTTCTGGAAAACTCTCAAAGATGCATTTCTTCAGGCATTATTAGACATTTTGTATGTGTATTTTTGGAGTTATGTTTCAAAAACTGATATTTTGAGTTTGACAAACCTGATTTTTGACAAAACCTGATTTTTGTATTTGTGATCCTTTCCAAAATACCTGATTCCGGTAAAACTCACATAAATTCAATATTACAGGCTTTTCAAGACAAATTTCATGTTTGGTTTTGGAGTTATGATTATAAACCTTTCATATTTAGTACTGTTATATTGAAAAAAAAAACTAACTTGTGTCTTTGTGAACCTCACAAAAGATGATTTTTCTAGTACAACTAACAAAAATACATATATCTTGGCATTAGTAGCCATTTTCCATGTGTTGTTTAGAAGTTATGTTTGAATACATTTTTCTGGCTTTTTTCGCATTATCTCAGCATTGTAAGACTATTATAGTCATATTGAGTAAAAAACTACTTTTTGCATTTGCAAGATTTAAAAAAGCATATGTTTCGAATAAAACTCCCAAAGATGCATTATTTCAGGCATTATTAGCCATTTTTCATGTGTGGTGTAGGAGTTATGTTTAAATAACTGTCATATTGAGTGTTACAGTATACAGTCATATTGAGTAAAACCTCATTTTTGTATTTGCAAACCATAGAAAAACAACTGTATCTAGTAAAACTCACATGTATTCAATATCACAGGCATTTTTAGACATTTTGCACGTTTGGATTAGGAATTATGTTGGAATACGTTTTTATTGCTTTTTTCGCATTATCTCAGGATTCTAAGTACATTAATGTCAAATTGAGTAAAAATATTTTTTTTTGTTTTTGCAAACCCTACCAAATGTTTTTTTTCTGGAAAACTTTCAAAGATGCATTTCTTCAGGCATTATTAGACATTTTGTATGTGTATTTTTGGAGTTATGTTTCAAAAACTGACATTTTGAGTTTGACAAACCTGATTTTTGACAAAACCTGATTTTTGTACTTGTGATCCTTTCCAAAATACCTGATTCCGGTAAAACTCACATACATTCAATATTACAGGCTTTTCAAAACAAATTTCATGTTTGGTTTTGGTTGTGTCTTTGTGAACCTCACAAAAGATGATTTTTCTAGTACAACTAACAAAAATACATATATCTTGGCATTAGTAGCCATTTTCCATGTGTTGTTTAGAAGTTATGTTTGAATACATTTTTATTGCTTTTTTCGCATTATCTCAGGATTGTAAGACTATTATAGTCATATTGAGTAAAAAACTACTTTTTGCATTTGCAAGATTTAAAAAAGCATATGTTTCGAATAAAACTCCCAAAGATGCATTATTTCAGGCATTATTAGCCATTTTTCATGTGTGGTGTAGGAGTTATGTTTAAATAACTGTCATATTGAGTGTTACAGTATGCAGTCATATTGAGTAAAACCTCATTTTTGTATTTGCAAACCATAGAAAAACAACTGTATCTAGTAAAACTCACATGTATTCAATATCACAGGCATTTTTAGACATTTTGCACGTTTGGATTAGGAATTATGTTGGAATACGTTTTTATTGCTTTTTTTGCATTATCTCAGGATTCTAAGTACATTACTGTCAAATTGAGTAAAAATATACTTTTTGTTTTTGCAAACCCTACCAAATGTTTTTTTTTCTGGAAAACTCTCAAAGATGCATTTCTTCAGGCATTATTAGACATTTTGTATGTGTATTTTTGGAGTTATGTTTCAAAAACTGACATTTTGAGTTTGACAAACCTGATTTTTGACAAAACCTGATTTTTGTATTTGTGATCCTTTCCAAAATACCTGATTCCGGTAAAACTCACATAAATTCAATATTACAGGCTTTTCAAGACAAATTTCATGTTTGGTTTTGGAGTTATGATTATAAACCTTTCATATTTAGTACTGTTATATTGAAAAAAAAAACTAACTTGTGTCTTTGTGAACCTCACAAAAGATGATTTTTCTAGTACAACTAACAAAAATACATATATCTTGGCATTAGTAGCCATTTTCCATGTGTTGTTTAGAAGTTATGTTTGAATACATTTTTCTGGCTTTGTTCGCATTATCTCAGGATTGTAAGACTATTATAGTCATATTGAGTAAAAAACTACTTTTTGCATTTGCAAGATTTAAAAAAGCATATGTTTCGAATAAAACTCCCAAAGATGCATTATTTCAGGCATTATTAGCCATTTTTCATGTGTGGTGTAGGAGTTATGTTTAAATATCTGTCATATTGAGTGTTACAGTATACAGTCATATTGAGTAAAACCTCATTTTTGTATTTGCAAACCATAGAAAAACAACTGTATCTAGTAAAACACATGTATTCAATATCACAGGCATTTTTAGACATTTTGCACGTTTGGATTAGGAATTATGTTGGAATACGTTTTTATTGCTTTTTTCGCATTATCTCAGGATTCTAAGCACATTACTGTCAAATTGAGTAAAAATATACTTTTTGTTTTTGCAAACCCTACCAAATGTTTTTTTTCTGGAAAACTCTCAAAGATGCATTTCTTCAGGCATTATTAGACATTTTGCATGTGTATTTTTGGAGTTATGTTTCAAAAACTGACATTTTGAGTTTGACAAACCTGATTTTTGACAAAACCTGATTTTTGTATTTGTGATCCTTTCCAAAATACCTGATTCCGGTAAAACTCACATACATTCAATATTACAGGCTTTTCAAGACAAATTTCATGTTTGGTTTTGGAGTTATGATTATAAACCTTTCATATTTAGTACTGTTATATTGAATAAAAAAACTAACTTGTGTCTTTGTGAACCTCACAAAAGATGCTTTTTCTAGTACAACTAACAAAAATACATATATCTTGGTATTAGTAGCCATTTTCCATGTGTTGTTTAGAAGTTATGCTTGAATACATTTTTATTGTTTTTTTCGCATTATCTCAGGATTGTAAGACTATTATAGTCATATTGAGTAAAAAACTACTTTTTGCATTTGCAAGATTTAAAAAAGCATATGTTTCGAATAAAACTCCCAAAGATGCATTATTTCAGGCATTATTAGCCATTTTTCATGTGTGGTGTAGGAGTTATGTTTAAATAACTGTCATATTGAGTGTTACAGTATACAGTCATATTGAGTAAAACCTCATTTTTGTATTTGCAAACCATAGAAAAACAACTGTATCTAGTAAAACTCACATGTATTCAATATCACAGGCATTTTTAGACATTTTGCACGTTTGGATTAGGAGTTATGTTGGAATACGTTTTTATTGCTTTTTTCGCATTATCTCAGGATTCTAAGTACATTACTGTCAAATTGAGTAAAAATATACTTTTGGTTTTGCAAACCCTACCAAATGTTTTTTTTTCTGGAAAACTCTCAAAGATGCATTTCTTCAGGCATTATTAGACATTTTGTATGTGTATTTTTGGAGTTATGTTTCAAAAACTGACATTTTGAGTCTGACAAACCTGATTTTTGAGAAAACCTGATTTTTGTATTTGTGATCCTTTCCAAAATACCTGATTCCGGTAAAACTCACATACATTCAATATTACAGGCTTTTCAAGACAAATTTCATGTTTGGTTTTGGAGTTATGATGATAAACCTTTCATATTTAGTACTGTTATATTGAATAAAAAAACCAACTTGTGTCTTTGTGAACCTCACAAAAGATGATTTTTCTAGTACAACTAACAAAAATACATATATCTTGGCATTAGTAGCCATTTTCCATGTGTTGGTTAGAAGTTATGTTTGAATACATTTTTATTGCTTTTTTCGCATTATCTCAGGATTGTAAGACTATCATAGTCATATTGAGTAAAAAACTACTTTTGGCATTTGCAAGATTTAAAAAAGCATATGTTTCGAATAAAACTCCCAAAGATGCATTATTTCAGGCATTATTAGCCATTTTTCATGTGTGGTCTAGGAGTTATGTTTAAATAACTGTCATATTGAGTGTTACAGTATGCAGTCATATTGAGTAAAACCTCATTTTTGTATTTGCAAACCATAGAAAAACAACTGTATCTAGTAAAACTCACATGTATTCAATATCACAGGCATTTTTAGACATTTTGCACGTTTGGATTAGGAATTATGTTGGAATACGTTTTTATTGCTTTTTTCGCATTATGTCAGGATTCTAAGTACATTACTGTCAAATTGAGTAAAAATATACTTTTTGTTTTTGCAAAGCCTACCAAAAGTTTTTTTTTCTGGAAAACTCTCAAAGATGCATTTCTTCAGGCATTATTAGAAATTTTGCATGTGTATTTTTGGAGTTATGTTTCAAAAACTGATATTTTGAGTTTGACAAACCTGATTTTTGACAAAACCTGATTTTTGTATTTGTGATCCTTTCCAAAATACCTGATTCCGGTAAAACTCACATAAATTCAATATTACAGGCTTTTCAAGACAAATTTCATGTTTGGTTTTAGAGTTATGATTATAAACCTTTCATATTTAGTACTGTTATATTGAAAAAAACAACTAACTTTTGTCTTTGTGAACCTCACAAAAGATGATTTTTTAGTACAACTAACAAAAATACATATATCTTGGCATTAGTAGCCATTTTCCATGTGTTGTTTAGAAGTTATGTTTGAATACATTTTTCTGGCTTTTTTCGCATTATCTCAGGATTGTAAGACTATTATAGTCATATTGAGTAAAACACTACTTTTTGCATTTGCAAGATTTAAAAAAGCATATGTTTCGAATAAAACTCCCAAAGATGCATTATTTCAGGCATTATTAGCCATTTTTCATGTGTGGTGTAGGAGTTATGTTTAAATAACTGTCATATTGAGTGTTACAGTATACAGTCATATTGAGTAAAACCTCATTTTTGTATTTGCAAACCATAGAAAAACAACTGTATCTAGTAAAACTCACATGTATTCAATATCACAGGCATTTTTAGACATTTTGCACGTTTGGATTAGGAGTTATGTTGGAATACGTTTTTATTGCTTTTTTCGCATTATCTCAGGATTCTAAGTACATTACTGTCAAATTGAGTAAAAATATACTTTTGGTTTTGCAAACCCTACCAAATGTTTTTTTTTCTGGAAAACTCTCAAAGATGCATTTCTTCAGGCATTATTAGACATTTTGTATGTGTATTTTTGGAGTTATGTTTCAAAAACTGACATTTTGAGTTTGACAAACCTGATTTTTGAGAAAACCTGATTTTTGTATTTGTGATCCTTTCCAAAATACCTGATTCCGGTAAAACTCACATACATTCAATATTACAGGCTTTTCAAGACAAATTTCATGTTTGGTTTTGGAGTTATGATGATAAACCTTTCATATTTAGTACTGTTATATTGAATAAAAAAACTAACTTGTGTCTTTGTGAACCTCACAAAAGATGATTTTTCTAGTACAACTAACAAAAATACATATATCTTGGCATTAGTAGCCATTTTCCATGTGTTGTTTAGAAGTTATGTTTGAATACATTTTTATTGCTTTTTTCGCATTATCTCAGGATTGTAAGACTATCATAGTCATATTGAGTAAAAAACTACTTTTTGCATTTGCAAGATTTAAAAAAGCATATGTTTCGAATAAAACTCCCAAAGATGCATTATTTCAGGCATTATTAGCCATTTTTCATGTGTGGTGTAGGAGTTATGTTTAAATAACTGTCATATTGAGTGTTACAGTATGCAGTCATATTGAGTAAAACCTCATTTTTGTATTTGCAAACCATAGAAAAACAACTGTATCTAGTAAAACTCACATGTATTCAATATCACAGGCATTTTTAGACATTTTGCACGTTTGGATTAGGAATTATGTTGGAATACGTTTTTATTGCTTTTTTCGCATTATCTCAGGATTCTAAGTACATTACTGTCAAATTGAGTAAAAATATACTTTTTGTTTTTGCAAAGCCTACCAAATGTTTTTTTCTGGAGAACTCTCAAAGATGCATTTCTTCAGGCATTATTAGACATTTTGTATGTGTATTTTTGGAGTTATGTTTCAAAAACTGATATTTTGAGTTTGACAAACCTGATTTTTGACAAAACCTGATTTTTGTATTTGTGATCCTTTCCAAAATACCTGATTCCGGTAAAACTCACATAAATTCAATATTACAGGCTTTTCAAGACAAATTTCATGTTTGGTTTTGGAGTTATGATTATAAACCTTTCATATTTAGTACTGTTATATTGAAAAAAAAACTAACTTGTGTCCTTGTGAACCTCACAAAAGATGATTTTTCTAGTACAACTAACAAAAATACATATATCTTGGCATTAGTAGCCATTTTCCATGTGTTGTTTAGAAGTTATGTTTGAATACATTTTTCTGGCTTTTTTCGCATTATCTCAGCATTGTAAGACTATTATAGTCATATTGAGTAAAAAAACTACTTTTTGCATTTGCAAGATTTAAAAAAGCATATGTTTCGAATAAAACTCCCAAAGATGCATTATTTCAGGCATTATTAGCCATTTTTCATGTGTGGTGTAGGAGTTATGTTTAAATAACTGTCATATTGAGTGTTACAGTATACAGTCATATTGAGTAAAACCTCATTTTTGTATTTGCAAACCATAGAAAAACAACTGTATCTAGCAAAACTCACATGTATTCAATATCACAGGCATTTTTAGACATTTTGCACGTTTGGATTAGGAATTATGTTGGAATACGTTTTTATTGCTTTTTTCGCATTATCTCAGGATTCTAAGTACATTAATGTCAAATTGAGTAAAAATATACTTTTTGTTTTTGCAAACCCTACCAAATGTTTTTTTTCTGGAAAACTTTCAAAGATGCATTTCTTCAGGCATTATTAGACATTTTGTATGTGTATTTTTGGAGTTATGTTTCAAAAACTGACATTTTGAGTTTGACAAACCTGATTTTTGACAAAACCTGATTTTTGTACTTGTGATCCTTTCCAAAATACCTGATTCCGGTAAAACTCACATAAATTCAATATTACAGGCTTTTCAAGACAAATTTCATGTTTGGTTTTGGTTGTGTCTTTGTGAACCTCACAAAAGATGATTTTTCTAGTACAACTAACAAAAATACATATATCTTGGCATTAGTAGCCATTTTCCATGTGTTGTTTAGAAGTTATGTTTGAATACATTTTTCTGGCTTTTTTCGCATTATCTCAGGATTGTAAGACTATTATAGTCATATTGAGTAAAAAACTACTTTTTGCATTTGCAAGATTTAAAAAAGCACATGTTTCGAATAAAACTCCCAAAGATGCATTATTTCAGGCATTATTAGCCATTTTTCATGTGTGGTGTAGGAGTTATGTTTAAATAACTGTCATATTGAGTGTTACAGTATACAGTTATATTGAGTAAAACCTCATTTTTGTATTTGCAAACCATAGAAAAACAACTGTATCTAGTAAAACTCACATGTATTCAATATCACAGGCATTTTTAGACATTTTGCACGTTTGGATTAGGAGTTATGTTGGAATACGTTTTTATTGCTTTTTTCGCATTATCTCAGGATTCTAAGTACATTACTGTCAAATTGAGTAAAAATATACTTTTGGTTTTGCAAACCCTACCAAATGTTTTTTTTTCTGGAAAACTCTCAAAGATGCATTTTTTCAGGCATTATTAGACATTTTGTATGTGTATTTTTGGAGTTATGTTTCAAAAACTGACATTTTGAGTTTGACAAACCTGATTTTTGAGAAAACCTGATTTTTGTATTTGTGATCCTTTCCAAAATACCTGATTCCGGTAAAACTCACATACATTCAATATTACAGGCTTTTCAAGACAAATTTCATGTTTGGTTTTGGAGTTATGATGATAAACCTTTCATATTTAGTACTGTTATATTGAATAAAAAAACTAACTTGTGTCTTTGTGAACCTCACAAAAGATGATTTTTCTAGTACAACTAACAAAAATACATATATCTTGGCATTAGTAGCCATTTTCCATGTGTTGTTTAGAAGTTATGTTTGAATACATTTTTATTGCTTTTTTCGCATTATCTCAGGATTGTAAGACTATCATAGTCATATTGAGTAAAAAACTACTTTTTGCATTTGCAAGATTTAAAAAAGCATATGTTTCGAATAAAACTCCCAAAGATGCATTATTTCAGGCATTATTAGCCATTTTTCATGTGTGGTGTAGGAGTTATGTTTAAATAACTGTCATATTGAGTGTTACAGTATGCAGTCATATTGAGTAAAACCTCATTTTTGTATTTGCAAACCATAGAAAAACAACTGTATCTAGTAAAACTCACATGTATTCAATATCACAGGCATTTTTAGACATTTTGCACGTTTGGATTAGGAATTATGTTGGAATACGTTTTTATTGCTTTTTTCGCATTATCTCAGGATTCTAAGTACATTACTGTCAAATTGAGTAAAAATATACTTTTTGTTTTTGCAAAGCCTACCAAATGTTTTTTTTTCTGGAAAACTCTCAAAGATGCATTTCTTCAGGCATTATTAGACATTTTGTATGTGTATTTTTGGAGTTATGTTTCAAAAACTGATATTTTGAGTTTGACAAACCTGATTTTTGACAAAACCTGATTTTTGTATTTGTGATCCTTTCCAAAATACCTGATTCCGGTAAAACTCACATAAATTCAATATTACAGGCTTTTCAAGACAAATTTCATGTTTGGTTTTGGAGTTATGATTATAAACCTTTCATATTTAGTACTGTTATATTGAAAAAAAAAACTAACTTGTGTCTTTGTGAACCTCACAAAAGATGATTTTTCTAGTACAACTAACAAAAATACATATATCTTGGCATTAGTAGCCATTTTCCATGTGTTGTTTAGAAGTTATGTTTGAATACATTTTTCTGGCTTTTTTCGCATTATCTCAGCATTGTAAGACTATTATAGTCATATTGAGTAAAAAACTACTTTTTGCATTTGCAAGATTTAAAAAAGCATATGTTTCGAATAAAACTCCCAAAGATGCATTATTTCAGGCATTATTAGCCATTTTTCATGTGTGGTGTAGGAGTTATGTTTAAATAACTGTCATATTGAGTGTTACAGTATACAGTCATATTGAGTAAAACCTCATTTTTGTATTTGCAAACCATAGAAAAACAACTGTATCTAGTAAAACTCACATGTATTCAATATCACAGGCATTTTTAGACATTTTGCACGTTTGGATTAGGAATTATGTTGGAATACGTTTTTATTGCTTTTTTCGCATTATCTCAGGATTCTAAGTACATTAATGTCAAATTGAGTAAAAATATTTTTTTTTGTTTTTGCAAACCCTACCAAATGTTTTTTTTCTGGAAAACTTTCAAAGATGCATTTCTTCAGGCATTATTAGACATTTTGTATGTGTATTTTTGGAGTTATGTTTCAAAAACTGACATTTTGAGTTTGACAAACCTGATTTTTGACAAAACCTGATTTTTGTACTTGTGATCCTTTCCAAAATACCTGATTTCGGTAAAACTCACATACATTCAATATTACAGGCTTTTCAAGACAAATTTCATGTTTGGTTTTGGTTGTGTCTTTGTGAACCTCACAAAAGATGATTTTTCTAGTACAACTAACAAAAATACATATATCTTGGCATTAGTAGCCATTTTCCATGTGTTGTTTAGAAGTTATGTTTGAATACATTTGTATTGCTTTTTTCGCATTATCTCAGGATTGTAAGACTATTATAGTCATATTGAGTAAAAAACTACTTTTTGCATTTGCAAGATTTAAAAAAGCATATGTTTCGAATAAAACTCCCAAAGATGCATTATTTCAGGCATTATTAGCCATTTTTCATGTGTGGTGTAGGAGTTATGTTTAAATAACTGTCATATTGAGTGTTACAGTATGCAGTCATATTGAGTAAAACCTCATTTTTGTATTTGCAAACCATAGAAAAACAACTGTATCTAGTAAAACTCACATGTATTCAATATCACAGGCATTTTTAGACATTTTGCACGTTTGGATTAGGAATTATGTTGGAATACGTTTTTATTGCTTTTTTTGCATTATCTCAGGATTCTAAGTACATTACTGTCAAATTGAGTAAAAATATACTTTTTGTTTTTGCAAACCCTACCAAATGTTTTTTTTTCTGGAAAACTCTCAAAGATGCATTTCTTCAGGCATTATTAGACATTTTGTATGTGTATTTTTGGAGTTATGTTTCAAAAACTGACATTTTGAGTTTGACAAACCTGATTTTTGACAAAACCTGATTTTTGTATTTGTGATCCTTTCCAAAATACCTGATTCCGGTAAAACTCACATAAATTCAATATTACAGGCTTTTCAAGACAAATTTCATGTTTGGTTTTGGAGTTATGATTATAAACCTTTCATATTTAGTACTGTTATATTGAAAAAAAAAACTAACTTGTGTCTTTGTGAACCTCACAAAAGATGATTTTTCTAGTACAACTAACAAAAATACATATATCTTGGCATTAGTAGCCATTTTCCATGTGTTGTTTAGAAGTTATGTTTGAATACATTTTTCTGGCTTTGTTCGCATTATCTCAGGATTGTAAGACTATTATAGTCATATTGAGTAAAAAACTACTTTTTGCATTTGCAAGATTTAAAAAAGCATATGTTTCGAATAAAACTCCCAAAGATGCATTATTTCAGGCATTATTAGCCATTTTTCATGTGTGGTGTAGGAGTTATGTTTAAATAACTGTCATATTGAGTGTTACAGTATACAGTTATATTGAGTAAAACCTCATTTTTGTATTTGCAAACCATAGAAAAACAACTGTATCTAGTAAAACTCACATGTATTCAATATCACAGGCATTTTTAGACATTTTGCACGTTTGGATTAGGAGTTATGTTGGAATACGTTTTTATTGCTTTTTTCGCATTATCTCAGGATTCTAAGTACATTACTGTCAAATTGAGTAAAAATATACTTTTGGTTTTGCAAACCCTACCAAATGTTTTTTTTTCTGGAAAACTCTCAAAGATGCATTTCTTCAGGCATTATTAGACATTTTGTATGTGTATTTTTGGAGTTATGTTTCAAAAACTGACATTTTGAGTTTGACAAACCTGATTTTTGAGAAAACCTGATTTTTGTATTTGTGATCCTTTCCAAAATACCTGATTCCGGTAAAACTCACATACATTCAATATTACAGGCTTTTCAAGACAAATTTCATGTTTGGTTTTGGAGTTATGATGATAAACCTTTCATATTTAGTACTGTTATATTGAATAAAAAAACTAACTTGTGTCTTTGTGAACCTCACAAAAGATGATTTTTCTAGTACAACTAACAAAAATACATATATCTTGGCATTAGTAGCCATTTTCCATGTGTTGTTTAGAAGTTATGTTTGAATACATTTTTATTGCTTTTTTCGCATTATCTCAGGATTGTAAGACTATCATAGTCATATTGAGTAAAAAACTACTTTTTGCATTTGCAAGATTTAAAAAAGCATATGTTTCGAATAAAACTCCCAAAGATGCATTATTTCAGGCATTATTAGCCATTTTTCATGTGTGGTGTAGGAGTTATGTTTAAATAACTGTCATATTGAGTGTTACAGTATGCAGTCATATTGAGTAAAACCTCATTTTTGTATTTGCAAACCATAGAAAAACAACTGTATCTAGTAAAACTGACATGTATTCAATATCACAGGCATTTTTAGACATTTTGCACGTTTGGATTAGGAATTATGTTGGAATACGTTTTTATTGCTTTTTTCGCATTATCTCAGGATTCTAAGTACATTACTGTCAAATTGAGTAAAAATATACTTTTTGTTTTTGCAAACCCTACCAAATGTTTTTTTTCTGGAAAACTCTCAAAGATGCATTTCTTCAGGCATTATTAGACATTTTGTATGTGTATTTTTGGAGTTATGTTTCAAAAACTGATATTTTGAGTTTGACAAACCTGATTTTTGACAAAACCTGATTTTTGTATTTGTGATCCTTTCCAAAATACCTGATTCCGGTAAAACTCACATCAATTCAATATTACAGGCTTTTCAAGACAAATTTCATGTTTGGTTTTGGAGTTATGATTATAAACCTTTCATATTTAGTACTGTTACATTGAAAAAAAAAACTAACTTGTGTCTTTGTGAACCTCACAAAAGATGATTTTTCTAGTACAACTAACAAAAATACATATATCTTGGCTTTAGTAGCCATTTTCCATGTGTTGTTTAGAAGTTATGTTTGAATACATTTTTCTGGCTTTTTTCGCATTATCTCAGCATTGTAAGACTATTATAGTCATATTGAGTAAAAAACTACTTTTTGCATTTGCAAGATTTAAAAAAGCATATGTTTCGAATAAAACTCCCAAAGATGCATTATTTCAGGCATTATTAGCCATTTTTCATGTGTGGTGTAGGAGTTATGTTTAAATAACTGTCATATTGAGTGTTACAGTATACAGTCATATTGAGTAAAACCTCATTTTTGTATTTGCAAACCATAGAAAAACAACTGTATCTAGTAAAACTCACATGTATTCAATATCACAGGCATTTTTAGACATTTTGCACGTTTGGATTAGGAATTATGTTGGAATACGTTTTTATTGCTTTTTTCGCATTATCTCAGGATTCTAAGTACATTAATGTCAAATTGAGTAAAAATATACTTTTTGTTTTTGCAAACCCTACCAAATGTTTTTTTTCTGGAAAACTTTCAAAGATGCATTTCTTCAGGCATTATTAGACATTTTGTATGTGTATTTTTGGAGTTATGTTTCAAAAACTGACATTTTGAGTTTGACAAACCTGATTTTTGACAAAACCTGATTTTTGTACTTGTGATCCTTTCCAAAATACCTGATTCCGGTAAAACTCACATAAATTCAATATTACAGGCTTTTCAAGACAAATTTCATGTTTGGTTTTGGTTGTGTCTTTGTGAACCTCACAAAAGATGATTTTTCTAGTACAACTAACAAAAATACATATATCTTGGCATTAGTAGCCATTTTCCATGTGTTGTTTAGAAGTTATGTTTGAATACATTTTTCTGGCTTTTTTCGCATTATCTCAGGATTGTAAGACTATTATAGTCATATTGAGTAAAAAACTACTTTTTGCATTTGCAAGATTTAAAAAAGCATATGTTTCGAATAAAACTCCCAAAGATGCATTATTTCAGGCATTATTAGCCATTTTTCATGTGTGGTGTAGGAGTTATGTTCAAATAACTGTCATATTGAGTGTTACAGTATACAGTTATATTGAGTAAAACCTCATTTTTGTATTTGCAAACCATAGAAAAACAACTGTATCTAGTAAAACTCACATGTATTCAATATCACAGGCATTTTTAGACATTTTGCACGTTTGGATTAGGAGTTATGTTGGAATACGTTTTTATTGCTTTTTTCGCATTATCTCAGGATTCTAAGTACATTACTGTCAAATTGAGTAAAAATATACTTTTGGTTTTGCAAACCCTACCAAATGTTTTTTTTTTCTGGAAAACTCTCAAAGATGCATTTCTTCAGGCATTATTAGACATTTTGTATGTGTATTTTTGGAGTTATGTTTCAAAAACTGACATTTTGAGTTTGACAAACCTGATTTTTGAGAAAACCTGATTTTTGTATTTGTGATCCTTTCCAAAATACCTGATTCCGGTAAAACTCACATACATTCAATATTACAGGCTTTTCAAGACAAATTTCATGTTTGGTTTTGGAGTTATGATGATAAACCTTTCATATTTAGTACTGTTATATTGAATAAAAAAACTAACTTGTGTCTTTGTGAACCTCACAAAAGATGATTTTTCTAGTACAACTAACAAAAATACATATATCTTGGCATTAGTAGCCATTTTCCATGTGTTGTTTAGAAGTTATGTTTGAATACATTTTTATTGCTTTTTTCGCATTATCTCAGGATTGTAAGACTATCATAGTCATATTGAGTAAAAAACTACTTTTTGCATTTGCAAGATTTAAAAAAGCATATGTTTCGAATAAAACTCCCAAAGATGCATTATTTCAGGCATTATTAGCCATTTTTCATGTGTGGTGTAGGAGTTATGTTTAAATAACTGTCATATTGAGTGTTACAGTATGCAGTCATATTGAGTAAAACCTCATTTTTGTATTTGCAAACCATAGAAAAACAACTGTATCTAGTAAAACTCACATGTATTCAATATCACAGGCATTTTTAGACATTTTGCACGTTTGGATTAGGAATTATGTTGGAATACGTTTTTATTGCTTTTTTCGCATTATCTCAGGATTCTAAGTACATTACTGTCAAATTGAGTAAAAATATACTTTTTGTTTTTGCAAAGCCTACCAAATGTTTTTTTTCTGGAAAACTCTCAAAGATGCATTTCTTCAGGCATTATTAGACATTTTGTATGTGTATTTTTGGAGTTATGTTTCAAAAACTGATATTTTGAGTTTGACAAACCTGATTTTTGACAAAACCTGATTTTTGTATTTGTGATCCTTTCCAAAATACCTGATTCCGGTAAAACTCACATAAATTCAATATTACAGGCTTTTCAAGACAAATTTCATGTTTGGTTTTGGAGTTATGATTATAAACCTTTCATATTTAGTACTGTTATATTGAAAAAAAAAACTAACTTGTGTCTTTGTGAACCTCACAAAAGATGATTTTTCTAGTACAACTAACAAAAATACATATATCTTGGCATTAGTAGCCATTTTCCATGTGTTGTTTAGAAGTTATGTTTGAATACATTTTTCTGGCTTTTTTCGCATTATCTCCGCATTGTAAGACTATTATAGTCATATTGAGTAAAAAACTACTTTTTGCATTTGCAAGATTTAAAAAAGCATATGTTTCGAATAAAACTCCCAAAGATGCATTATTTCAGGCATTATTAGCCATTTTCATGTGTGGTGTAGGAGTTATGTTTAAATAACTGTCATATTGAGTGTTACAGTATACAGTCATATTGAGTAAAACCTCATTTTTGTATTTGCAAACCATAGAAAAACAACTGTATCTAGTAAAACTCACATGTATTCAATATCACAGGCATTTTTAGACATTTTGCACGTTTGGATTAGGAATTATGTTGGAATACGTTTTTATTGCTTTTTTCGCATTATCTCAGGATTCTAAGTACATTAATGTCAAATTGAGTAAAAATATTTTTTTTTGTTTTTGCAAACCCTACCAAATGTTTTTTTTCTGGAAAACTTTCAAAGATGCATTTCTTCAGGCATTATTAGACATTTTGTATGTGTATTTTTGGAGTTATGTTTCAAAAACTGACATTTTGAGTTTGACAAACCTGATTTTTGACAAAACCTGATTTTTGTACTTGTGATCCTTTCCAAAATACCTGATTCCGGTAAAACTCACATACATTCAATATTACAGGCTTTTCAAAACAAATTTCATGTTTGGTTTTGGTTGTGTCTTTGTGAACCTCACAAAAGATGATTTTTCTAGTACAACTAACAAAAATACATATATCTTGGCATTAGTAGCCATTTTCCATGTGTTGTTTAGAAGTTATGTTTGAATACATTTTTATTGCTTTTTTCGCATTATCTCAGGATTGTAAGACTATTATAGTCATATTGAGTAAAAAACTACTTTTTGCATTTGCAAGATTTAAAAAAGCATATGTTTCGAATAAAACTCCCAAAGATGCATTATTTCAGGCATTATTAGCCATTTTTCATGTGTGGTGTAGGAGTTATGTTTAAATAACTGTCATATTGAGTGTTACAGTATGCAGTCATATTGAGTAAAACCTCATTTTTGTATTTGCAAACCATAGAAAAACAACTGTATCTAGTAAAACTCACATGTATTCAATATCACAGGCATTTTTAGACATTTTGCACGTTTGGATTAGGAATTATGTTGGAATACGTTTTTATTGCTTTTTTTGCATTATCTCAGGATTCTAAGTACATTACTGTCAAATTGAGTAAAAATATACTTTTTGTTTTTGCAAACCCTACCAAATGTTTTTTTTTCTGGAAAACTCTCAAATATGCATTTCTTCAGGCATTATTAGACATTTTGTATGTGTATTTTTGGAGTTATGTTTCAAAAACTGACATTTTGAGTTTGACAAACCTGATTTTTGACAAAACCTGATTTTTGTATTTGTGATCCTTTCCAAAATACCTGATTCCGGTAAAACTCACATAAATTCAATATTACAGGCTTTTCAAGACAAATTTCATGTTTGGTTTTGGAGTTATGATTATAAACCTTTCATATTTAGTACTGTTATATTGAAAAAAAAAACTAACTTGTGTCTTTGTGAACCTCACAAAAGATGATTTTTCTAGTACAACTAACAAAAATACATATATCTTGGCATTAGTAGCCATTTTCCATGTGTTGTTTAGAAGTTATGTTTGAATACATTTTTCTGGCTTTGTTCGCATTATCTCAGGATTGTAAGACTATTATAGTCATATTGAGTAAAAAACTACTTTTTGCATTTGCAAGATTTAAAAAAGCATATGTTTCGAATAAAACTCCCAAAGATGCATTATTTCAGGCATTATTAGCCATTTTTCATGTGTGGTGTAGGAGTTATGTTTAAATATCTGTCATATTGAGTGTTACAGTATACAGTCATATTGAGTAAAACCTCATTTTTGTATTTGCAAACCATAGAAAAACAACTGTATCTAGTAAAACACATGTATTCAATATCACAGGCATTTTTAGACATTTTGCACGTTTGGATTAGGAATTATGTTGGAATACGTTTTTATTGCTTTTTTCGCATTATCTCAGGATTCTAAGCACATTACTGTCAAATTGAGTAAAAATATACTTTTTGTTTTTGCAAACCCTACCAAATGTTTTTTTTCTGGAAAACTCTCAAAGATGCATTTCTTCAGGCATTATTAGACATTTTGCATGTGTATTTTTGGAGTTATGTTTCAAAAACTGACATTTTGAGTTTGACAAACCTGATTTTTGACAAAACCTGATTTTTGTATTTGTGATCCTTTCCAAAATACCTGATTCCGGTAAAACTCACATACATTCAATATTACAGGCTTTTCAAGACAAATTTCATGTTTGGTTTTGGAGTTATGATGATAAACCTTTCATATTTAGTACTGTTATATTGAATAAAAAAACCAACTTGTGTCTTTGTGAACCTCACAAAAGATGATTTTTCTAGTACAACTAACAAAAATACATATATCTTGGCATTAGTAGCCATTTTCCATGTGTTGGTTAGAAGTTATGTTTGAATACATTTTTATTGCTTTTTTCGCATTATCTCAGGATTGTAAGACTATCATAGTCATATTGAGTAAAAAACTACTTTTGGCATTTGCAAGATTTAAAAAAGCATATGTTTCGAATAAAACTCCCAAAGATGCATTATTTCAGGCATTATTAGCCATTTTTCATGTGTGGTCTAGGAGTTATGTTTAAATAACTGTCATATTGAGTGTTACAGTATGCAGTCATATTGAGTAAAACCTCATTTTTGTATTTGCAAACCATAGAAAAACAACTGTATCTAGTAAAACTCACATGTATTCAATATCACAGGCATTTTTAGACATTTTGCACGTTTGGATTAGGAATTATGTTGGAATACGTTTTTATTGCTTTTTTCGCATTATGTCAGGATTCTAAGTACATTACTGTCAAATTGAGTAAAAATATACTTTTTGTTTTTGCAAAGCCTACCAAAAGTTTTTTTTCTGGAAAACTCTCAAAGATGCATTTCTTCAGGCATTATTAGAAATTTTGCATGTGTATTTTTGGAGTTATGTTTCAAAAACTGATATTTTGAGTTTGACAAACCTGATTTTTGACAAAACCTGATTTTTGTATTTGTGATCCTTTCCAAAATACCTGATTCCGGTAAAACTCACATAAATTCAATATTACAGGCTTTTCAAGACAAATTTCATGTTTGGTTTTAGAGTTATGATTATAAACCTTTCATATTTAGTACTGTTATATTGAAAAAAACAACTAACTTTTGTCTTTGTGAACCTCACAAAAGATGATTTTTTAGTACAACTAACAAAAATACATATATCTTGGCATTAGTAGCCATTTTCCATGTGTTGTTTAGAAGTTATGTTTGAATACATTTTTCTGGCTTTTTTCGCATTATCTCAGGATTGTAAGACTATTATAGTCATATTGAGTAAAAAACTACTTTTTGCATTTGCAAGATTTAAAAAAGCATATGTTTCGAATAAAACTCCCAAAGATGCATTATTTCAGGCATTATTAGCCATTTTTCATGTGTGGTGTAGGAGTTATGTTTAAATAACTGTCATATTGAGTGTTACAGTATACAGTCATATTGAGTAAAACCTCATTTTTGTATTTGCAAACCATAGAAAAACAACTGTATCTAGTAAAACTCACATGTATTCAATATCACAGGCATTTTTAGACATTTTGCACGTTTGGATTAGGAGTTATGTTGGAATACGTTTTTATTGCTTTTTTCGCATTATCTCAGGATTCTAAGTACATTACTGTCAAATTGAGTAAAAATATACTTTTGGTTTTGCAAACCCTACCAAATGTTTTTTTTTCTGGAAAACTCTCAAAGATGCATTTCTTCAGGCATTATTAGACATTTTGTATGTGTATTTTTGGAGTTATGTTTCAAAAACTGACATTTTGAGTTTGACAAACCTGATTTTTGAGAAAACCTGATTTTTGTATTTGTGATCCTTTCCAAAATACCTGATTCCGGTAAAACTCACATACATTCAATATTACAGGCTTTTCAAGACAAATTTCATGTTTGGTTTTGGAGTTATGATGATAAACCTTTCATATTTAGTACTGTTATATTGAATAAAAAAACTAACTTGTGTCTTTGTGAACCTCACAAAAGATGATTTTTCTAGTACAACTAACAAAAATACATATATCTTGGCATTAGTAGCCATTTTCCATGTGTTGTTTAGAAGTTATGTTTGAATACATTTTTATTGCTTTTTTCGCATTATCTCAGGATTGTAAGACTATCATAGTCATATTGAGTAAAAAACTACTTTTTGCATTTGCAAGATTTAAAAAAGCATATGTTTCGAATAAAACTCCCAAAGATGCATTATTTCAGGCATTATTAGCCATTTTTCATGTGTGGTGTAGGAGTTATGTTTAAATAACTGTCATATTGAGTGTTACAGTATGCAGTCATATTGAGTAAAACCTCATTTTTGTATTTGCAAACCATAGAAAAACAACTGTATCTAGTAAAACTCACATGTATTCAATATCACAGGCATTTTTAGACATTTTGCACGTTTGGATTAGGAATTATGTTGGAATACGTTTTTATTGCTTTTTTCGCATTATCTCAGGATTCTAAGTACATTACTGTCAAATTGAGTAAAAATATACTTTTTGTTTTTGCAAAGCCTACCAAATGTTTTTTTCTGGAGAACTCTCAAAGATGCATTTCTTCAGGCATTATTAGACATTTTGTATGTGTATTTTTGGAGTTATGTTTCAAAAACTGATATTTTGAGTTTGACAAACCTGATTTTTGACAAAACCTGATTTTTGTATTTGTGATCCTTTCCAAAATACCTGATTCCGGTAAAACTCACATAAATTCAATATTACAGGCTTTTCAAGACAAATTTCATGTTTGGTTTTGGAGTTATGATTATAAACCTTTCATATTTAGTACTGTTATATTGAAAAAAAAAACTAACTTGTGTCCTTGTGAACCTCACAAAAGATGATTTTTCTAGTACAACTAACAAAAATACATATATCTTGGCATTAGTAGCCATTTTCCATGTGTTGTTTAGAAGTTATGTTTGAATACATTTTTCTGGCTTTTTTCGCATTATCTCAGCATTGTAAGACTATTATAGTCATATTGAGTAAAAAAACTACTTTTTGCATTTGCAAGATTTAAAAAAGCATATGTTTCGAATAAAACTCCCAAAGATGCATTATTTCAGGCATTATTAGCCATTTTTCATGTGTGGTGTAGGAGTTATGTTTAAATAACTGTCATATTGAGTGTTACAGTATACAGTCATATTGAGTAAAACCTCATTTTTGTATTTGCAAACCATAGAAAAACAACTGTATCTAGCAAAACTCACATGTATTCAATATCACAGGCATTTTTAGACATTTTGCACGTTTGGATTGGGAATTATGTTGGAATACGTTTTTATTGCTTTTTTCGCATTATCTCAGGATTCTAAGTACATTAATGTCAAATTGAGTAAAAATATTTTTTTTTGTTTTTGCAAACCCTACCAAATGTTTTTTTTCTGGAAAACTTTCAAAGATGCATTTCTTCAGGCATTATTAGACATTTTGTATGTGTATTTTTGGAGTTATGTTTCAAAAACTGACATTTTGAGTTTGACAAACCTGATTTTTGAGAAAACCTGATTTTTGTATTTGTGATCCTTTCCAAAATACCTGATTCCGGTAAAACTCACATACATTCAATATTACAGGCTTTTCAAGACAAATTTCATGTTTGGTTTTGGAGTTATGATGATAAACCTTTCATATTTAGTACTGTTATATTGAATAAAAAAACTAACTTGTGTCTTTGTGAACCTCACAAAAGATGATTTTTCTAGTACAACTAACAAAAATACATATATCTTGGCATTAGTAGCCATTTTCCATGTGTTGTTTAGAAGTTATGTTTGGATACATTTTTATTGCTTTTTTCGCATTATCTCAGGATTGTAAGACTATCATAGTCATATTGAGTAAAAAACTACTTTTGGCATTTGCAAGATTTAAAAAAGCATATGTTTCGAATAAAACTCCCAAAGATGCATTATTTCAGGCATTATTAGCCATTTTTCATGTGTGGTGTAGGAGTTATGTTTAAATAACTGTCATATTGAGTGTTACAGTATGCAGTCATATTGAGTAAAACCTCATTTTTGTATTTGCAAACCATAGAAAAACAACTGTATCTAGTAAAACTCACATGTATTCAATATCACAGGCATTTTTAGACATTTTGCACGTTTGGATTAGGAATTATGTTGGAATACGTTTTTATTGCTTTTTTCGCATTATGTCAGGATTCTAAGTACATTACTGTCAAATTGAGTAAAAATATACTTTTTGTTTTTGCAAAGCCTACCAAAAGTTTTTTTTCTGGAAAACTCTCAAAGATGCATTTCTTCAGGCATTATTAGAAATTTTGCATGTGTATTTTTGGAGTTATGTTTCAAAAACTGATATTTTGAGTTTGACAAACCTGATTTTTGACAAAACCTGATTTTTGTATTTGTGATCCTTTCCAAAATACCTGATTCCGGTAAAACTCACATAAATTCAATATTACAGGCTTTTCAAGACAAATTTCATGTTTGGTTTTAGAGTTATGATTATAAACCTTTCATATTTAGTACTGTTATATTGAAAAAAACAACTAACTTTTGTCTTTGTGAACCTCACAAAAGATGATTTTTTAGTACAACTAACAAAAATACATATATCTTGGCATTAGTAGCCATTTTCCATGTGTTGTTTAGAAGTTATGTTTGAATACATTTTTCTGGCTTTTTTCGCATTATCTCAGGATTGTAAGACTATTATAGTCATATTGAGTAAAAAACTACTTTTTGCATTTGCAAGATTTAAAAAAGCATATGTTTCGAATAAAACTCCCAAAGATGCATTATTTCAGGCATTATTAGCCATTTTTCATGTGTGGTGTAGGAGTTATGTTTAAATAACTGTCATATTGAGTGTTACAGTATACAGTCATATTGAGTAAAACCTCATTTTTGTATTTGCAAACCATAGAAAAACAACTGTATCTAGTAAAACTCACATGTATTCAATATCACAGGCATTTTTAGACATTTTGCACGTTTGGATTAGGAGTTATGTTGGAATACGTTTTTATTGCTTTTTTCGCATTATCTCAGGATTCTAAGTACATTACTGTCAAATTGAGTAAAAATATACTTTTGGTTTTGCAAACCCTACCAAATGTTTTTTTTTCTGGAAAACTCTCAAAGATGCATTTCTTCAGGCATTATTAGACATTTTGTATGTGTATTTTTGGAGTTATGTTTCAAAAACTGACATTTTGAGTTTGACAAACCTGATTTTTGACAAAACCTGATTTTTGTATTTGTGATCCTTTCCAAAATACCTGATTCCGGTAAAACTCACATACATTCAATATTACAGGCTTTTCAAGACAAATTTCATGTTTGGTTTTGGAGTTATGATGATAAACCTTTCATATTTAGTACTGTTATATTGAATAAAAAAACTAACTTGTGTCTTTGTGAACCTCACAAAAGATGATTTTTCTAGTACAACTAACAAAAATACATATATCTTGGCATTAGTAGCCATTTTCCATGTGTTGTTTAGAAGTTATGTTTGAATACATTTTTATTGCTTTTTTCGCATTATCTCAGGATTGTAAGACTATCATAGTCATATTGAGTAAAAAACTACTTTTTGCATTTGCAAGATTTAAAAAAGCATATGTTTCGAATAAAACTCCCAAAGATGCATTATTTCAGGCATTATTAGCCATTTTTCATGTGTGGTGTAGGAGTTATGTTTAAATAACTGTCATATTGAGTGTTACAGTATGCAGTCATATTGAGTAAAACCTCATTTTTGTATTTGCAAACCATAGAAAAACAACTGTATCTAGTAAAACTCACATGTATTCAATATCACAGGCATTTTTAGACATTTTGCACGTTTGGATTAGGAATTATGTTGGAATACGTTTTTATTGCTTTTTTCGCATTATCTCAGGATTCTAAGTACATTACTGTCAAATTGAGTAAAAATATACTTTTTGTTTTTGCAAAGCCTACCAAATGTTTTTTTCTGGAGAACTCTCAAAGATGCATTTCTTCAGGCATTATTAGACATTTTGTATGTGTATTTTTGGAGTTATGTTTCAAAAACTGATATTTTGAGTTTGACAAACCTGATTTTTGACAAAACCTGATTTTTGTATTTGTGATCCTTTCCAAAATACCTGATTCCGGTAAAACTCACATAAATTCAATATTACAGGCTTTTCAAGACAAATTTCATGTTTGGTTTTGGAGTTATGATTATAAACCTTTCATATTTAGTACTGTTATATTGAAAAAAAAACTAACTTGTGTCCTTGTGAACCTCACAAAAGATGATTTTTCTAGTACAACTAACAAAAATACATATATCTTGGCATTAGTAGCCATTTTCCATGTGTTGTTTAGAAGTTATGTTTGAATACATTTTTCTGGCTTTTTTCGCATTATCTCAGCATTGTAAGACTATTATAGTCATATTGAGTAAAAAAACTACTTTTTGCATTTGCAAGATTTAAAAAAGCATATGTTTCGAATAAAACTCCCAAAGATGCATTATTTCAGGCATTATTAGCCATTTTTCATGTGTGGTGTAGGAGTTATGTTTAAATAACTGTCATATTGAGTGTTACAGTATACAGTCATATTGAGTAAAACCTCATTTTTGTATTTGCAAACCATAGAAAAACAACTGTATCTAGCAAAACTCACATGTATTCAATATCACAGGCATTTTTAGACATTTTGCACGTTTGGATTGGGAATTATGTTGGAATACGTTTTTATTGCTTTTTTCGCATTATCTCAGGATTCTAAGTACATTAATGTCAAATTGAGTAAAAATATTTTTTTTTGTTTTTGCAAACCCTACCAAATGTTTTTTTTCTGGAAAACTTTCAAAGATGCATTTCTTCAGGCATTATTAGACATTTTGTATGTGTATTTTTGGAGTTATGTTTCAAAAACTGACATTTTGAGTTTGACAAACCTGATTTTTGACAAAACCTGATTTTTGTACTTGTGATCCTTTCCAAAATACCTGATTCCGGTAAAACTCACATACATTCAATATTACAGGCTTTTCAAGACAAATTTCATGTTTGGTTTTGGTTGTGTCTTTGTGAACCTCACAAAAGATGATTTTTCTAGTACAACTAACAAAAATACATATATCTTGGCATTAGTAGCCATTTTCCATGTGTTGTTTAGAAGTTATGTTTGAATACATTTGTATTGCTTTTTTCGCATTATCTCAGGATTGTAAGACTATTATAGTCATATTGAGTAAAAAACTACTTTTTGCATTTGCAAGATTTAAAAAAGCATATGTTTCGAATAAAACTCCCAAAGATGCATTATTTCAGGCATTATTAGCCATTTTTCATGTGTGGTGTAGGAGTTATGTTTAAATAACTGTCATATTGAGTGTTACAGTATGCAGTCATATTGAGTAAAACCTCATTTTTGTATTTGCAAACCATAGAAAAACAACTGTATCTAGTAAAACTCACATGTATTCAATATCACAGGCATTTTTAGACATTTTGCACGTTTGGATTAGGAATTATGTTGGAATACGTTTTTATTGCTTTTTTTGCATTATCTCAGGATTCTAAGTACATTACTGTCAAATTGAGTAAAAATATACTTTTTGTTTTTGCAAACCCTACCAAATGTTTTTTTTCTGGAAAACTCTCAAAGATGCATTTCTTCAGGCATTATTAGACATTTTGTATGTGTATTTTTGGAGTTATGTTTCAAAAACTGACATTTTGAGTTTGACAAACCTGATTTTTGACAAAACCTGATTTTTGTATTTGTGATCCTCTCCAAAATACCTGATTCCGGTAAAACTCACATAAATTCAATATTACAGGCTTTTCAAGACAAATTTCATGTTTGGTTTTGGAGTTATGATTATAAACCTTTCATATTTAGTACTGTTATATTGAAAAAAAAAACTAACTTGTGTCTTTGTGAACCTCACAAAAGATGATTTTTCTAGTACAACTAACAAAAATACATATATCTTGGCATTAGTAGCCATTTTCCATGTGTTGTTTAGAAGTTATGTTTGAATACATTTTTCTGGCTTTTTTCGCATTATCTCAGGATTGTAAGACTATTATAGTCATATTGTGTAAAAAACTACTTTTTGCATTTGCAAGATTTAAAAAAGCATATGTTTCGAATAAAACTCCCAAAGATGCATTATTTCAGGCATTATTAGCCATTTTTCATGTGTGGTGTAGGAGTTATGTTTAAATAACTGTCATATTGAGTGTTACAGTATACAGTTATATTGAGTAAAACCTCATTTTTGTATTTGCAAACCATAGAAAAACAACTGTATCTAGTAAAACTCACATGTATTCAATATCACAGGCATTTTTAGACATTTTGCACGTTTGGATTAGGAGTTATGTTGGAATACGTTTTTATTGCTTTTTTCGCATTATCTCAGGATTCTAAGTACATTACTGTCAAATTGAGTAAAAATATACTTTTGGTTTTGCAAACCCTACCAAATGTTTTTTTTTCTGGAAAACTCTCAAAGATGCATTTCTTCAGGCATTATTAGACATTTTGTATGTGTATTTTTGGAGTTATGTTTCAAAAACTGACATTTTGAGTTTGACAAACCTGATTTTTGAGAAAACCTGATTTTTGTATTTGTGATCCTTTCCAAAATACCTGATTCCGGTAAAACTCACATACATTCAATATTACAGGCTTTTCAAGACAAATTTCATGTTTGGTTTTGGAGTTATGATGATAAACCTTTCATATTTAGTACTGTTATATTGAATAAAAAAACTAACTTGTGTCTTTGTGAACCTCACAAAAGATGATTTTTCTAGTACAACTAACAAAAATACATATATCTTGGCATTAGTAGCCATTTTCCATGTGTTGTTTAGAAGTTATGTTTGAATACATTTTTATTGCTTTTTTCGCATTATCTCAGGATTGTAAGACTATCATAGTCATATTGAGTAAAAAACTACTTTTTGCATTTGCAAGATTTAAAAAAGCATATGTTTCGAATAAAACTCCCAAAGATGCATTATTTCAGGCATTATTAGCCATTTTTCATGTGTGGTGTAGGAGTTATGTTTAAATAACTGTCATATTGAGTGTTACAGTATGCAGTCATATTGAGTAAAACCTCATTTTTGTATTTGCAAACCATAGAAAAACAACTGTATCTAGTAAAACTCACATGTATTCAATATCACAGGCATTTTTAGACATTTTGCACGTTTGGATTAGGAATTATGTTGGAATACGTTTTTATTGCTTTTTTCGCATTATCTCAGGATTCTAAGTACATTACTGTCAAATTGAGTAAAAATATACTTTTTGTTTTTGCAAAGCCTACCAAATGTTTTTTTTCTGGAAAACTCTCAAAGATGCATTTCTTCAGGCATTATTAGACATTTCGTATGTGTATTTTTGGAGTTATGTTTCAAAAACTGATATTTTGAGTTTGACAAACCTGATTTTTGACAAAACCTGATTTTTGTATTTGTGATCCTTTCCAAAATACCTGATTCCGGTAAAACTCACATAAATTCAATATTACAGGCTTTTCAAGACAAATTTCATGTTTGGTTTTGGAGTTATGATTATAAACCTTTCATATTTAGTACTGTTATATTGAAAAAAAAAACTAACTTGTGTCTTTATGAACCTCACAAAAGATGATTTTTCTAGTACAACTAACAAAAATACATATATCTTGGCTTTAGTAGCCATTTTCCATGTGTTGTTTAGAAGTTATGTTTGAATACATTTTTCTGGCTTTTTTCGCATTATCTCAGCATTGTAAGACTATTATAGTCATATTGAGTAAAAAACTACTTGTTGCATTTGCAAGATTTAAAAAAGCATATGTTTCGAATAAAACTCCCAAAGATGCATTATTTCAGGCATTATTAGCCATTTTTCATGTGTGGTGTAGGAGTTATGTTTAAATAACTGTCATATTGAGTGTTACAGTATACAGTCATATTGAGTAAAACCTCATTTTTGTATTTGCAAACCATAGAAAAACAACTGTATCTAGTAAAACTCACATGTATTCAATATCACAGGCATTTTTAGACATTTTGCACGTTTGGATTAGGAATTATGTTGGAATACGTTTTTATTGCTTTTTTCGCATTATCTCAGGATTCTAAGTACATTAATGTCAAATTGAGTAAAAATATACTTTTTGTTTTTGCAAACCCTACCAAATGTTTTTTTTCTGGAAAACTTTCAAAGATGCATTTCTTCAGGCATTATTAGACATTTTGTATGTGTATTTTTGGAGTTATGTTTCAAAAACTGACATTTTGAGTTTGACAAACCTGATTTTTGACAAAACCTGATTTTTGTATTTGTGATCCTTTCCAAAATACCTGATTCCGGTAAAACTCACATAAATTCAATATTACAGGCTTTTCAAGACAAATTTCATGTTTGGTTTTGGAGTTATGATGATAAACCTTTCATATTTAGTACTGTTATATTGAATAAAAAAACTAACTTGTGTCTTTGTGAACCTCACAAAAGATGATTTTTCTAGTACAACTAACAAAAATACATATATCTTGGCATTAGTAGCCATTTTCCATGTGTTGTTTAGAAGTTATGTTTGAATACATTTTTATTGCTTTTTTCGCATTATCTCAGGATTGTAAGACTATCATAGTCATATTGAGTAAAAAACTACTTTTTGCATTTGCAAGATTTAAAAAAGCATATGTTTCGAATAAAACTCCCAAAGATGCATTATTTCAGGCATTATTAGCCATTTTTCATGTGTGGTGTAGGAGTTATGTTTAAATAACTGTCATATTGAGTGTTACAGTATGCAGTCATATTGAGTAAAACCTCATTTTTGTATTTGCAAACCATAGAAAAACAACTGTATCTAGTAAAACTCACATGTATTCAATATCACAGGCATTTTTAGACATTTTGCACGTTTGGATTAGGAATTATGTTGGAATACGTTTTTATTGCTTTTTTCGCATTATCTCAGGATTCTAAGTACATTACTGTCAAATTGAGTAAAAATATACTTTTTGTTTTTGCAAAGCCTACCAAATGTTTTTTTTCTGGAAAACTCTCAAAGATGCATTTCTTCAGGCATTATTAGACATTTCGTATGTGTATTTTTGGAGTTATGTTTCAAAAACTGATATTTTGAGTTTGACAAACCTGATTTTTGACAAAACCTGATTTTTGTATTTGTGATCCTTTCCAAAATACCTGATTCCGGTAAAACTCACATAAATTCAATATTACAGGCTTTTCAAGACAAATTTCATGTTTGGTTTTGGAGTTATGATTATAAACCTTTCATATTTAGTAATGTTATATTGAAAAAAAAAACTAACTTGTGTCTTTATGAACCTCACAAAAGATGATTTTTCTAGTACAACTAACAAAAATACATATATCTTGGCTTTAGTAGCCATTTTCCATGTGTTGTTTAGAAGTTATGTTTGAATACATTTTTCTGGCTTTTTTCGCATTATCTCAGCATTGTAAGACTATTATAGTCATATTGAGTAAAAAACTACTTTTTGCATTTGCAAGATTTAAAAAAGCATATGTTTCGAATAAAACTCCCAAAGATGCATTATTTCAGGCATTATTAGCCATTTTTCATGTGTGGTGTAGGAGTTATGTTTAAATAACTGTCATATTGAGTGTTACAGTATACAGTCATATTGAGTAAAACCTCATTTTTGTATTTGCAAACCATAGAAAAACAACTGTATCTAGTAAAACTCACATGTATTCAATATCACAGGCATTTTTAGACATTTTGCACGTTTGGATTAAGAATTATGTTGGAATACGTTTTTATTGCTTTTTTCGCATTATCTCAGGATTCTAAGTACATTAATGTCAAATTGAGTAAAAATATACTTTTTGTTTTTGCAAACCCTACCAAATGTTTTTTTTCTGGAAAACTTTCAAAGATGCATTTCTTCAGGCATTATTAGACATTTTGTATGTGTATTTTTGGAGTTATGTTTCAAAAACTGACATTTTGAGTTTGACAAACCTGATTTTTGACAAAACCTGATTTTTGTACTTGTGATCCTTTCCAAAATACCTGATTCCGGTAAAACTCACATAAATTCAATATTACAGGCTTTTCAAGACAAATTTCATGTTTGGTTTTGGTTGTG
The DNA here is from genome assembly GCF_033978795.1 of Nerophis ophidion. Lineage (NCBI taxonomy): Eukaryota > Metazoa > Chordata > Actinopteri > Syngnathiformes > Syngnathidae > Nerophis > Nerophis ophidion. The sequence continues at coordinate 32,992 of NW_026907189.1, read as the reverse complement.
TCTTTGTGAACCTCACAAAAGATGATTTTTCTAGTACAACTAACAAAAATACATATATCTTGGCATTAGTAGCCATTTTCCATGTGTTGTTTAGAAGTTATGTTTGAATACATTTTTCTGGCTTTTTTCGCATTATCTCAGGATTGTAAGACTATTATAGTCATATTGAGTAAAAAACTACTTTTTGCATTTGCAAGATTTAAAAAAGCACATGTTTCGAATAAAACTCCCAAAGATGCATTATTTCAGGCATTATTAGCCATTTTTCATGTGTGGTGTAGGAGTTATGTTTAAATAACTGTCATATTGAGTGTTACAGTATACAGTTATATTGAGTAAAACCTCATTTTTGTATTTGCAAACCATAGAAAAACAACTGTATCTAGTAAAACTCACATGTATTCAATATCACAGGCATTTTTAGACATTTTGCACGTTTGGATTAGGAGTTATGTTGGAATACGTTTTTATTGCTTTTTTCGCATTATCTCAGGATTCTAAGTACATTACTGTCAAATTGAGTAAAAATATACTTTTGGTTTTGCAAACCCTACCAAATGTTTTTTTTTCTGGAAAACTCTCAAAGATGCATTTTTTCAGGCATTATTAGACATTTTGTATGTGTATTTTTGGAGTTATGTTTCAAAAACTGACATTTTGAGTTTGACAAACCTGATTTTTGAGAAAACCTGATTTTTGTATTTGTGATCCTTTCCAAAATACCTGATTCCGGTAAAACTCACATACATTCAATATTACAGGCTTTTCAAGACAAATTTCATGTTTGGTTTTGGAGTTATGATGATAAACCTTTCATATTTAGTACTGTTATATTGAATAAAAAAACTAACTTGTGTCTTTGTGAACCTCACAAAAGATGATTTTTCTAGTACAACTAACAAAAATACATATATCTTGGCATTAGTAGCCATTTTCCATGTGTTGTTTAGAAGTTATGTTTGAATACATTTTTATTGCTTTTTTCGCATTATCTCAGGATTGTAAGACTATCATAGTCATATTGAGTAAAAAACTACTTTTTGCATTTGCAAGATTTAAAAAAGCATATGTTTCGAATAAAACTCCCAAAGATGCATTATTTCAGGCATTATTAGCCATTTTTCATGTGTGGTGTAGGAGTTATGTTTAAATAACTGTCATATTGAGTGTTACAGTATGCAGTCATATTGAGTAAAACCTCATTTTTGTATTTGCAAACCATAGAAAAACAACTGTATCTAGTAAAACTCACATGTATTCAATATCACAGGCATTTTTAGACATTTTGCACGTTTGGATTAGGAATTATGTTGGAATACGTTTTTATTGCTTTTTTCGCATTATCTCAGGATTCTAAGTACATTACTGTCAAATTGAGTAAAAATATACTTTTTGTTTTTGCAAAGCCTACCAAATGTTTTTTTTTCTGGAAAACTCTCAAAGATGCATTTCTTCAGGCATTATTAGACATTTTGTATGTGTATTTTTGGAGTTATGTTTCAAAAACTGATATTTTGAGTTTGACAAACCTGATTTTTGACAAAACCTGATTTTTGTATTTGTGATCCTTTCCAAAATACCTGATTCCGGTAAAACTCACATAAATTCAATATTACAGGCTTTTCAAGACAAATTTCATGTTTGGTTTTGGAGTTATGATTATAAACCTTTCATATTTAGTACTGTTATATTGAAAAAAAAAACTAACTTGTGTCTTTGTGAACCTCACAAAAGATGATTTTTCTAGTACAACTAACAAAAATACATATATCTTGGCATTAGTAGCCATTTTCCATGTGTTGTTTAGAAGTTATGTTTGAATACATTTTTCTGGCTTTTTTCGCATTATCTCAGCATTGTAAGACTATTATAGTCATATTGAGTAAAAAACTACTTTTTGCATTTGCAAGATTTAAAAAAGCATATGTTTCGAATAAAACTCCCAAAGATGCATTATTTCAGGCATTATTAGCCATTTTTCATGTGTGGTGTAGGAGTTATGTTTAAATAACTGTCATATTGAGTGTTACAGTATACAGTCATATTGAGTAAAACCTCATTTTTGTATTTGCAAACCATAGAAAAACAACTGTATCTAGTAAAACTCACATGTATTCAATATCACAGGCATTTTTAGACATTTTGCACGTTTGGATTAGGAATTATGTTGGAATACGTTTTTATTGCTTTTTTCGCATTATCTCAGGATTCTAAGTACATTAATGTCAAATTGAGTAAAAATATTTTTTTTTGTTTTTGCAAACCCTACCAAATGTTTTTTTTCTGGAAAACTTTCAAAGATGCATTTCTTCAGGCATTATTAGACATTTTGTATGTGTATTTTTGGAGTTATGTTTCAAAAACTGACATTTTGAGTTTGACAAACCTGATTTTTGACAAAACCTGATTTTTGTACTTGTGATCCTTTCCAAAATACCTGATTTCGGTAAAACTCACATACATTCAATATTACAGGCTTTTCAAGACAAATTTCATGTTTGGTTTTGGTTGTGTCTTTGTGAACCTCACAAAAGATGATTTTTCTAGTACAACTAACAAAAATACATATATCTTGGCATTAGTAGCCATTTTCCATGTGTTGTTTAGAAGTTATGTTTGAATACATTTGTATTGCTTTTTTCGCATTATCTCAGGATTGTAAGACTATTATAGTCATATTGAGTAAAAAACTACTTTTTGCATTTGCAAGATTTAAAAAAGCATATGTTTCGAATAAAACTCCCAAAGATGCATTATTTCAGGCATTATTAGCCATTTTTCATGTGTGGTGTAGGAGTTATGTTTAAATAACTGTCATATTGAGTGTTACAGTATGCAGTCATATTGAGTAAAACCTCATTTTTGTATTTGCAAACCATAGAAAAACAACTGTATCTAGTAAAACTCACATGTATTCAATATCACAGGCATTTTTAGACATTTTGCACGTTTGGATTAGGAATTATGTTGGAATACGTTTTTATTGCTTTTTTTGCATTATCTCAGGATTCTAAGTACATTACTGTCAAATTGAGTAAAAATATACTTTTTGTTTTTGCAAACCCTACCAAATGTTTTTTTTTCTGGAAAACTCTCAAAGATGCATTTCTTCAGGCATTATTAGACATTTTGTATGTGTATTTTTGGAGTTATGTTTCAAAAACTGACATTTTGAGTTTGACAAACCTGATTTTTGACAAAACCTGCTTTTTGTATTTGTGATCCTTTCCAAAATACCTGATTCCGGTAAAACTCACATAAATTCAATATTACAGGCTTTTCAAGACAAATTTCATGTTTGGTTTTGGAGTTATGATTATAAACCTTTCATATTTAGTACTGTTATATTGAAAAAAAAAACTAACTTGTGTCTTTGTGAACCTCACAAAAGATGATTTTTCTAGTACAACTAACAAAAATACATATATCTTGGCATTAGTAGCCATTTTCCATGTGTTGTTTAGAAGTTATGTTTGAATACATTTTTCTGGCTTTGTTCGCATTATCTCAGGATTGTAAGACTATTATAGTCATATTGAGTAAAAAACTACTTTTTGCATTTGCAAGATTTAAAAAAGCATATGTTTCGAATAAAACTCCCAAAGATGCATTATTTCAGGCATTATTAGCCATTTTTCATGTGTGGTGTAGGAGTTATGTTTAAATAACTGTCATATTGAGTGTTACAGTATACAGTTATATTGAGTAAAACCTCATTTTTGTATTTGCAAACCATAGAAAAACAACTGTATCTAGTAAAACTCACATGTATTCAATATCACAGGCATTTTTAGACATTTTGCACGTTTGGATTAGGAGTTATGTTGGAATACGTTTTTATTGCTTTTTTCGCATTATCTCAGGATTCTAAGTACATTACTGTCAAATTGAGTAAAAATATACTTTTGGTTTTGCAAACCCTACCAAATGTTTTTTTTTCTGGAAAACTCTCAAAGATGCATTTCTTCAGGCATTATTAGACATTTTGTATGTGTATTTTTGGAGTTATGTTTCAAAAACTGACATTTTGAGTTTGACAAACCTGATTTTTGAGAAAACCTGATTTTTGTATTTGTGATCCTTTCCAAAATACCTGATTCCGGTAAAACTCACATACATTCAATATTACAGGCTTTTCAAGACAAATTTCATGTTTGGTTTTGGAGTTATGATGATAAACCTTTCATATTTAGTACTGTTATATTGAATAAAAAAACTAACTTGTGTCTTTGTGAACCTCACAAAAGATGATTTTTCTAGTACAACTAACAAAAATACATATATCTTGGCATTAGTAGCCATTTTCCATGTGTTGTTTAGAAGTTATGTTTGAATACATTTTTATTGCTTTTTTCGCATTATCTCAGGATTGTAAGACTATCATAGTCATATTGAGTAAAAAACTACTTTTTGCATTTGCAAGATTTAAAAAAGCATATGTTTCGAATAAAACTCCCAAAGATGCATTATTTCAGGCATTATTAGCCATTTTTCATGTGTGGTGTAGGAGTTATGTTTAAATAACTGTCATATTGAGTGTTACAGTATGCAGTCATATTGAGTAAAACCTCATTTTTGTATTTGCAAACCATAGAAAAACAACTGTATCTAGTAAAACTCACATGTATTCAATATCACAGGCATTTTTAGACATTTTGCACGTTTGGATTAGGAATTATGTTGGAATACGTTTTTATTGCTTTTTTCGCATTATCTCAGGATTCTAAGTACATTACTGTCAAATTGAGTAAAAATATACTTTTTGTTTTTGCAAACCCTACCAAATGTTTTTTTTCTGGAAAACTCTCAAAGATGCATTTCTTCAGGCATTATTAGACATTTTGTATGTGTATTTTTGGAGTTATGTTTCAAAAACTGATATTTTGAGTTTGACAAACCTGATTTTTGACAAAACCTGATTTTTGTATTTGTGATCCTTTCCAAAATACCTGATTCCGGTAAAACTCACATAAATTCAATATTACAGGCTTTTCAAGACAAATTTCATGTTTGGTTTTGGAGTTATGATTATAAACCTTTCATATTTAGTACTGTTACATTGAAAAAAAAAACTAACTTGTGTCTTTGTGAACCTCACAAAAGATGATTTTTCTAGTACAACTAACAAAAATACATATATCTTGGCTTTAGTAGCCATTTTCCATGTGTTGTTTAGAAGTTATGTTTGAATACATTTTTCTGGCTTTTTTCGCATTATCTCAGCATTGTAAGACTATTATAGTCATATTGAGTAAAAAACTACTTTTTGCATTTGCAAGATTTAAAAAAGCATATGTTTCGAATAAAACTCCCAAAGATGCATTATTTCAGGCATTATTAGCCATTTTTCATGTGTGGTGTAGGAGTTATGTTTAAATAACTGTCATATTGAGTGTTACAGTATACAGTCATATTGAGTAAAACCTCATTTTTGTATTTGCAAACCATAGAAAAACAACTGTATCTAGTAAAACTCACATGTATTCAATATCACAGGCATTTTTAGACATTTTGCACGTTTGGATTAGGAATTATGTTGGAATACGTTTTTATTGCTTTTTTCGCATTATCTCAGGATTCTAAGTACATTAATGTCAAATTGAGTAAAAATATACTTTTTGTTTTTGCAAACCCTACCAAATGTTTTTTTTCTGGAAAACTTTCAAAGATGCATTTCTTCAGGCATTATTAGACATTTTGTATGTGTATTTTTGGAGTTATGTTTCAAAAACTGACATTTCGAGTTTGACAAACCTGATTTTTGACAAAACCTGATTTTTGTACTTGTGATCCTTTCCAAAATACCTGATTCCGGTAAAACTCACATAAATTCAATATTACAGGCTTTTCAAGACAAATTTCATGTTTGGTTTTGGTTGTGTCTTTGTGAACCTCACAAAAGATGATTTTTCTAGTACAACTAACAAAAATACATATATCTTGGCATTAGTAGCCATTTTCCATGTGTTGTTTAGAAGTTATGTTTGAATACATTTTTCTGGCTTTTTTCGCATTATCTCAGGATTGTAAGACTATTATAGTCATATTGAGTAAAAAACTACTTTTTGCATTTGCAAGATTTAAAAAAGCATATGTTTCGAATAAAACTCCCAAAGATGCATTATTTCAGGCATTATTAGCCATTTTTCATGTGTGGTGTAGGAGTTATGTTCAAATAACTGTCATATTGAGTGTTACAGTATACAGTTATATTGAGTAAAACCTCATTTTTGTATTTGCAAACCATAGAAAAACAACTGTATCTAGTAAAACTCACATGTATTCAATATCACAGGCATTTTTAGACATTTTGCACGTTTGGATTAGGAGTTATGTTGGAATACGTTTTTATTGCTTTTTTCGCATTATCTCAGGATTCTAAGTACATTACTGTCAAATTGAGTAAAAATATACTTTTGGTTTTGCAAACCCTACCAAATGTTTTTTTTTTCTGGAAAACTCTCAAAGATGCATTTCTTCAGGCATTATTAGACATTTTGTATGTGTATTTTTGGAGTTATGTTTCAAAAACTGACATTTTGAGTTTGACAAACCTGATTTTTGAGAAAACCTGATTTTTGTATTTGTGATCCTTTCCAAAATACCTGATTCCGGTAAAACTCACATACATTCAATATTACAGGCTTTTCAAGACAAATTTCATGTTTGGTTTTGGAGTTATGATGATAAACCTTTCATATTTAGTACTGTTATATTGAATAAAAAAACTAACTTGTGTCTTTGTGAACCTCACAAAAGATGATTTTTCTAGTACAACTAACAAAAATACATATATCTTGGCATTAGTAGCCATTTTCCATGTGTTGTTTAGAAGTTATGTTTGAATACATTTTTATTGCTTTTTTCGCATTATCTCAGGATTGTAAGACTATCATAGTCATATTGAGTAAAAAACTACTTTTTGCATTTGCAAGATTTAAAAAAGCATATGTTTCGAATAAAACTCCCAAAGATGCATTATTTCAGGCATTATTAGCCATTTTTCATGTGTGGTGTAGGAGTTATGTTTAAATAACTGTCATATTGAGTGTTACAGTATGCAGTCATATTGAGTAAAACCTCATTTTTGTATTTGCAAACCATAGAAAAACAACTGTATCTAGTAAAACTCACATGTATTCAATATCACAGGCATTTTTAGACATTTTGCACGTTTGGATTAGGAATTATGTTGGAATACGTTTTTATTGCTTTTTTCGCATTATCTCAGGATTCTAAGTACATTACTGTCAAATTGAGTAAAAATATACTTTTTGTTTTTGCAAAGCCTACCAAATGTTTTTTTTCTGGAAAACTCTCAAAGATGCATTTCTTCAGGCATTATTAGACATTTTGTATGTGTATTTTTGGAGTTATGTTTCAAAAACTGATATTTTGAGTTTGACAAACCTGATTTTTGACAAAACCTGATTTTTGTATTTGTGATCCTTTCCAAAATACCTGATTCCGGTAAAACTCACATAAATTCAATATTACAGGCTTTTCAAGACAAATTTCATGTTTGGTTTTGGAGTTATGATTATAAACCTTTCATATTTAGTACTGTTATATTGAAAAAAAAAACTAACTTGTGTCTTTGTGAACCTCACAAAAGATGATTTTTCTAGTACAACTAACAAAAATACATATATCTTGGCATTAGTAGCCATTTTCCATGTGTTGTTTAGAAGTTATGTTTGAATACATTTTTCTGGCTTTTTTCGCATTATCTCAGCATTGTAAGACTATTATAGTCATATTGAGTAAAAAACTACTTTTTGCATTTGCAAGATTTAAAAAAGCATATGTTTCGAATAAAACTCCCAAAGATGCATTATTTCAGGCATTATTAGCCATTTTTCATGTGTGGTGTAGGAGTTATGTTTAAATAACTGTCATATTGAGTGTTACAGTATACAGTCATATTGAGTAAAACCTCATTTTTGTATTTGCAAACCATAGAAAAACAACTGTATCTAGTAAAACTCACATGTATTCAATATCACAGGCATTTTTAGACATTTTGCACGTTTGGATTAGGAATTATGTTGGAATACGTTTTTATTGCTTTTTTCGCATTATCTCAGGATTCTAAGTACATTAATGTCAAATTGAGTAAAAATATTTTTTTTTGTTTTTGCAAACCCTACCAAATGTTTTTTTTCTGGAAAACTTTCAAAGATGCATTTCTTCAGGCATTATTAGACATTTTGTATGTGTATTTTTGGAGTTATGTTTCAAAAACTGACATTTTGAGTTTGACAAACCTGATTTTTGACAAAACCTGATTTTTGTACTTGTGATCCTTTCCAAAATACCTGATTTCGGTAAAACTCACATACATTCAATATTACAGGCTTTTCAAGACAAATTTCATGTTTGGTTTTGGTTGTGTCTTTGTGAACCTCACAAAAGATGATTTTTCTAGTACAACTAACAAAAATACATATATCTTGGCATTAGTAGCCATTTTCCATGTGTTGTTTAGAAGTTATGTTTGAATACATTTGTATTGCTTTTTTCGCATTATCTCAGGATTGTAAGACTATTATAGTCATATTGAGTAAAAAACTACTTTTTGCATTTGCAAGATTTAAAAAAGCATATGTTTCGAATAAAACTCCCAAAGATGCATTATTTCAGGCATTATTAGCCATTTTTCATGTGTGGTGTAGGAGTTATGTTTAAATAACTGTCATATTGAGTGTTACAGTATGCAGTCATATTGAGTAAAACCTCATTTTTGTATTTGCAAACCATAGAAAAACAACTGTATCTAGTAAAACTCACATGTATTCAATATCACAGGCATTTTTAGACATTTTGCACGTTTGGATTAGGAATTATGTTGGAATACGTTTTTATTGCTTTTTTTGCATTATCTCAGGATTCTAAGTACATTACTGTCAAATTGAGTAAAAATATACTTTTTGTTTTTGCAAACCCTACCAAATGTTTTTTTTTCTGGAAAACTCTCAAAGATGCATTTCTTCAGGCATTATTAGACATTTTGTATGTGTATTTTTGGAGTTATGTTTCAAAAACTGACATTTTGAGTTTGACAAACCTGATTTTTGACAAAACCTGCTTTTTGTATTTGTGATCCTTTCCAAAATACCTGATTCCGGTAAAACTCACATAAATTCAATATTACAGGCTTTTCAAGACAAATTTCATGTTTGGTTTTGGAGTTATGATTATAAACCTTTCATATTTAGTACTGTTATATTGAAAAAAAAAACTAACTTGTGTCTTTGTGAACCTCACAAAAGATGATTTTTCTAGTACAACTAACAAAAATACATATATCTTGGCATTAGTAGCCATTTTCCATGTGTTGTTTAGAAGTTATGTTTGAATACATTTTTCTGGCTTTGTTCGCATTATCTCAGGATTGTAAGACTATTATAGTCATATTGAGTAAAAAACTACTTTTTGCATTTGCAAGATTTAAAAAAGCATATGTTTCGAATAAAACTCCCAAAGATGCATTATTTCAGGCATTATTAGCCATTTTTCATGTGTGGTGTAGGAGTTATGTTTAAATAACTGTCATATTGAGTGTTACAGTATACAGTTATATTGAGTAAAACCTCATTTTTGTATTTGCAAACCATAGAAAAACAACTGTATCTAGTAAAACTCACATGTATTCAATATCACAGGCATTTTTAGACATTTTGCACGTTTGGATTAGGAGTTATGTTGGAATACGTTTTTATTGCTTTTTTCGCATTATCTCAGGATTCTAAGTACATTACTGTCAAATTGAGTAAAAATATACTTTTGGTTTTGCAAACCCTACCAAATGTTTTTTTTTCTGGAAAACTCTCAAAGATGCATTTCTTCAGGCATTATTAGACATTTTGTATGTGTATTTTTGGAGTTATGTTTCAAAAACTGACATTTTGAGTTTGACAAACCTGATTTTTGAGAAAACCTGATTTTTGTATTTGTGATCCTTTCCAAAATACCTGATTCCGGTAAAACTCACATACATTCAATATTACAGGCTTTTCAAGACAAATTTCATGTTTGGTTTTGGAGTTATGATGATAAACCTTTCATATTTAGTACTGTTATATTGAATAAAAAAACTAACTTGTGTCTTTGTGAACCTCACAAAAGATGATTTTTCTAGTACAACTAACAAAAATACATATATCTTGGCATTAGTAGCCATTTTCCATGTGTTGTTTAGAAGTTATGTTTGAATACATTTTTATTGCTTTTTTCGCATTATCTCAGGATTGTAAGACTATCATAGTCATATTGAGTAAAAAACTACTTTTTGCATTTGCAAGATTTAAAAAAGCATATGTTTCGAATAAAACTCCCAAAGATGCATTATTTCAGGCATTATTAGCCATTTTTCATGTGTGGTGTAGGAGTTATGTTTAAATAACTGTCATATTGAGTGTTACAGTATGCAGTCATATTGAGTAAAACCTCATTTTTGTATTTGCAAACCATAGAAAAACAACTGTATCTAGTAAAACTCACATGTATTCAATATCACAGGCATTTTTAGACATTTTGCACGTTTGGATTAGGAATTATGTTGGAATACGTTTTTATTGCTTTTTTCGCATTATCTCAGGATTCTAAGTACATTACTGTCAAATTGAGTAAAAATATACTTTTTGTTTTTGCAAACCCTACCAAATGTTTTTTTTCTGGAAAACTCTCAAAGATGCATTTCTTCAGGCATTATTAGACATTTTGTATGTGTATTTTTGGAGTTATGTTTCAAAAACTGATATTTTGAGTTTGACAAACCTGATTTTTGACAAAACCTGATTTTTGTATTTGTGATCCTTTCCAAAATACCTGATTCCGGTAAAACTCACATAAATTCAATATTACAGGCTTTTCAAGACAAATTTCATGTTTGGTTTTGGAGTTATGATTATAAACCTTTCATATTTAGTACTGTTACATTGAAAAAAAAAACTAACTTGTGTCTTTGTGAACCTCACAAAAGATGATTTTTCTAGTACAACTAACAAAAATACATATATCTTGGCTTTAGTAGCCATTTTCCATGTGTTGTTTAGAAGTTATGTTTGAATACATTTTTCTGGCTTTTTTCGCATTATCTCAGCATTGTAAGACTATTATAGTCATATTGAGTAAAAAACTACTTTTTGCATTTGCAAGATTTAAAAAAGCATATGTTTCGAATAAAACTCCCAAAGATGCATTATTTCAGGCATTATTAGCCATTTTTCATGTGTGGTGTAGGAGTTATGTTTAAATAACTGTCATATTGAGTGTTACAGTATACAGTCATATTGAGTAAAACCTCATTTTTGTATTTGCAAACCATAGAAAAACAACTGTATCTAGTAAAACTCACATGTATTCAATATCACAGGCATTTTTAGACATTTTGCACGTTTGGATTAGGAATTATGTTGGAATACGTTTTTATTGCTTTTTTCGCATTATCTCAGGATTCTAAGTACATTAATGTCAAATTGAGTAAAAATATACTTTTTGTTTTTGCAAACCCTACCAAATGTTTTTTTTCTGGAAAACTTTCAAAGATGCATTTCTTCAGGCATTATTAGACATTTTGTATGTGTATTTTTGGAGTTATGTTTCAAAAACTGACATTTCGAGTTTGACAAACCTGATTTTTGACAAAACCTGATTTTTGTACTTGTGATCCTTTCCAAAATACCTGATTCCGGTAAAACTCACATAAATTCAATATTACAGGCTTTTCAAGACAAATTTCATGTTTGGTTTTGGTTGTGTCTTTGTGAACCTCACAAAAGATGATTTTTCTAGTACAACTAACAAAAATACATATATCTTGGCATTAGTAGCCATTTTCCATGTGTTGTTTAGAAGTTATGTTTGAATACATTTTTCTGGCTTTTTTCGCATTATCTCAGGATTGTAAGACTATTATAGTCATATTGATTAAAAAACTACTTTTTGCATTTGCAAGATTTAAAAAAGCATATGTTTCGAATAAAACTCCCAAAGATGCATTATTTCAGGCATTATTAGCCATTTTTCATGTGTGGTGTAGGAGTTATGTTCAAATAACTGTCATATTGAGTGTTACAGTATACAGTTATATTGAGTAAAACCTCATTTTTGTATTTGCAAACCATAGAAAAACAACTGTATCTAGTAAAACTCACATGTATTCAATATCACAGGCATTTTTAGACATTTTGCACGTTTGGATTAGGAGTTATGTTGGAATACGTTTTTATTGCTTTTTTCGCATTATCTCAGGATTCTAAGTACATTACTGTCAAATTGAGTAAAAATATACTTTTTGTTTTTGCAAAGACTACCAAATGTTTTTTTTCTGGAAAACTCTCAAAGATGCATTTCTTCAGGCATTATTAGACATTTTGTATGTGTATTTTTGGAGTTATGTTTCAAAAACTGACATTTTGAGTTTGACAAACCTGATTTTTGAGAAAACCTGATTTTTGTATTTGTGATCCTTTCCAAAATACCTGATTCCGGTAAAACTCACATACATTCAATATTACAGGCTTTTCAAGACAAATTTCATGTTTGGTTTTGGAGTTATGATGATAAACCTTTCATATTTAGTACTGTTATATTGAATAAAAAAACTAACTTGTGTCTTTGTGAACCTCACAAAAGATGATTTTTCTAGTACAACTAACAAAAATACATATATCTTGGCATTAGTAGCCATTTTCCATGTGTTGTTTAGAAGTTATGTTTGAATACATTTTTATTGCTTTTTTCGCATTATCTCAGGATTGTAAGACTATCATAGTCATATTGAGTAAAAAACTACTTTTTGCATTTGCAAGATTTAAAAAAGCATATGTTTCGAATAAAACTCCCAAAGATGCATTATTTCAGGCATTATTAGCCATTTTTCATGTGTGGTGTAGGAGTTATGTTTAAATAACTGTCATATTGAGTGTTACAGTATGCAGTCATATTGAGTAAAACCTCATTTTTGTATTTGCAAACCATAGAAAAACAACTGTATCTAGTAAAACTCACATGTATTCAATATCACAGGCATTTTTAGACATTTTGCACGTTTGGATTAGGAATTATGTTGGAATACGTTTTTATTGCTTTTTTCGCATTATCTCAGGATTCTAAGTACATTACTGTCAAATTGAGTAAAAATATACTTTTTGTTTTTGCAAAGCCTACCAAATGTTTTTTTTCTGGAAAACTCTCAAAGATGCATTTCTTCAGGCATTATTAGACATTTTGTATGTGTATTTTTGGAGTTATGTTTCAAAAACTGATATTTTGAGTTTGACAAACCTGATTTTTGACAAAACCTGATTTTTGTATTTGTGATCCTTTCCAAAATACCTGATTCCGGTAAAACTCACATAAATTCAATATTACAGGCTTTTCAAGACAAATTTCATGTTTGGTTTTGGAGTTATGATTATAAACCTTTCATATTTAGTACTGTTATATTGAAAAAAAAAACTAACTTGTGTCTTTGTGAACCTCACAAAAGATGATTTTTCTAGTACAACTAACAAAAATACATATATCTTGGCATTAGTAGCCATTTTCCATGTGTTGTTTAGAAGTTATGTTTGAATACATTTTTCTGGCTTTTTTCGCATTATCTCAGCATTGTAAGACTATTATAGTCATATTGAGTAAAAAACTACTTTTTGCATTTGCAAGATTTAAAAAAGCATATGTTTCGAATAAAACTCCCAAAGATGCATTATTTCAGGCATTATTAGCCATTTTTCATGTGTGGTGTAGGAGTTATGTTTAAATAACTGTCATATTGAGTGTTACAGTATACAGTCATATTGAGTAAAACCTCATTTTTGTATTTGCAAACCATAGAAAAACAACTGTATCTAGTAAAACTCACATGTATTCAATATCACAGGCATTTTTAGACATTTTGCACGTTTGGATTAGGAATTATGTTGGAATACGTTTTTATTGCTTTTTTCGCATTATCTCAGGATTCTAAGTACATTAATGTCAAATTGAGTAAAAATATTTTTTTTTGTTTTTGCAAACCCTACCAAATGTTTTTTTTCTGGAAAACTTTCAAAGATGCATTTCTTCAGGCATTATTAGACATTTTGTATGTGTATTTTTGGAGTTATGTTTCAAAAACTGACATTTTGAGTTTGACAAACCTGATTTTTGACAAAACCTGATTTTTGTACTTGTGATCCTTTCCAAAATACCTGATTCCGGTAAAACTCACATACATTCAATATTACAGGCTTTTCAAAACAAATTTCATGTTTGGTTTTGGTTGTGTCTTTGTGAACCTCACAAAAGATGATTTTTCTAGTACAACTAACAAAAATACATATATCTTGGCATTAGTAGCCATTTTCCATGTGTTGTTTAGAAGTTACGTTTGAATACATTTTTATTGCTTTTTTCGCATTATCTCAGGATTGTAAGACTATTATAGTCATATTGAGTAAAAAACTACTTTTTGCATTTGCAAGATTTAAAAAAGCATATGTTTCGAATAAAACTCCCAAAGATGCATTATTTCAGGCATTATTAGCCATTTTTCATGTGTGGTGTAGGAGTTATGTTTAAATAACTGTCATATTGAGTGTTACAGTATGCAGTCATATTGAGTAAAACCTCATTTTTGTATTTGCAAACCATAGAAAAACAACTGTATCTAGTAAAACTCACATGTATTCAATATCACAGGCATTTTTAGACATTTTGCACGTTTGGATTAGGAATTATGTTGGAATACGTTTTTATTGCTTTTTTTGCATTATCTCAGGATTCTAAGTACATTACTGTCAAATTGAGTAAAAATATACTTTTTGTTTTTGCAAACCCTACCAAATGTTTTTTTTTCTGGAAAACTCTCAAAGATGCATTTCTTCAGGCATTATTAGACATTTTGTATGTGTATTTTTGGAGTTATGTTTCAAAAACTGACATTTTGAGTTTGACAAACCTGATTTTTGACAAAACCTGATTTTTGTATTTGTGATCCTTTCCAAAATACCTGATTCCGGTAAAACTCACATAAATTCAATATTACAGGCTTTTCAAGACAAATTTCATGTTTGGTTTTGGAGTTATGATTATAAACCTTTCATATTTAGTACTGTTATATTGAAAAAAAAAACTAACTTGTGTCTTTGTGAACCTCACAAAAGATGATTTTTCTAGTACAACTAACAAAAATACATATATCTTGGCATTAGTAGCCATTTTCCATGTGTTGTTTAGAAGTTATGTTTGAATACATTTTTCTGGCTTTGTTCGCATTATCTCAGGATTGTAAGACTATTATAGTCATATTGAGTAAAAAACTACTTTTTGCATTTGCAAGATTTAAAAAAGCATATGTTTCGAATAAAACTCCCAAAGATGCATTATTTCAGGCATTATTAGCCATTTTTCATGTGTGGTGTAGGAGTTATGTTTAAATATCTGTCATATTGAGTGTTACAGTATACAGTCATATTGAGTAAAACCTCATTTTTGTATTTGCAAACCATAGAAAAACAACTGTATCTAGTAAAACACATGTATTCAATATCACAGGCATTTTTAGACATTTTGCACGTTTGGATTAGGAATTATGTTGGAATACGTTTTTATTGCTTTTTTCGCATTATCTCAGGATTCTAAGCACATTACTGTCAAATTGAGTAAAAATATACTTTTTGTTTTTGCAAACCCTACCAAATGTTTTTTTTCTGGAAAACTCTCAAAGATGCATTTCTTCAGGCATTATTAGACATTTTGCATGTGTATTTTTGGAGTTATGTTTCAAAAACTGACATTTTGAGTTTGACAAACCTGATTTTTGACAAAACCTGATTTTTGTATTTGTGATCCTTTCCAAAATACCTGATTCCGGTAAAACTCACATACATTCAATATTACAGGCTTTTCAAGACAAATTTCATGTTTGGTTTTGGAGTTATGATTATAAACCTTTCATATTTAGTACTGTTATATTGAATAAAAAAACTAACTTGTGTCTTTGTGAACCTCACAAAAGATGCTTTTTCTAGTACAACTAACAAAAATACATATATCTTGGTATTAGTAGCCATTTTCCATGTGTTGTTTAGAAGTTATGCTTGAATACATTTTTATTGTTTTTTTCGCATTATCTCAGGATTGTAAGACTATTATAGTCATATTGAGTAAAAAACTACTTTTTGCATTTGCAAGATTTAAAAAAGCATATGTTTCGAATAAAACTCCCAAAGATGCATTATTTCAGGCATTATTAGCCATTTTTCATGTGTGGTGTAGGAGTTATGTTTAAATAACTGTCATATTGAGTGTTACAGTATACAGTCATATTGAGTAAAACCTCATTTTTGTATTTGCAAACCATAGAAAAACAACTGTATCTAGTAAAACTCACATGTATTCAATATCACAGGCATTTTTAGACATTTTGCACGTTTGGATTAGGAGTTATGTTGGAATACGTTTTTATTGCTTTTTTCGCATTATCTCAGGATTCTAAGTACATTACTGTCAAATTGAGTAAAAATATACTTTTGGTTTTGCAAACCCTACCAAATGTTTTTTTTTCTGGAAAACTCTCAAAGAT
The DNA here is from genome assembly GCF_033978795.1 of Nerophis ophidion. Taxonomy (NCBI): domain Eukaryota; kingdom Metazoa; phylum Chordata; class Actinopteri; order Syngnathiformes; family Syngnathidae; genus Nerophis; species Nerophis ophidion. Next base: position 16,419 of record NW_026907189.1, on the reverse strand, counting down.
GCATTTCTTCAGGCATTATTAGACATTTTGTATGTGTATTTTTGGAGTTATGTTTCAAAAACTGACATTTTGAGTTTGACAAACCTGATTTTTGAGAAAACCTGATTTTTGTATTTGTGATCCTTTCCAAAATACCTGATTCCGGTAAAACTCACATACATTCAATATTACAGGCTTTTCAAGACAAATTTCATGTTTGGTTTTGGAGTTATGATGATAAACCTTTCATATTTAGTACTGTTATATTGAATAAAAAAACTAACTTGTGTCTTTGTGAACCTCACAAAAGATGATTTTTCTAGTACAACTAACAAAAATACATATATCTTGGCATTAGTAGCCATTTTCCATGTGTTGGTTAGAAGTTATGTTTGAATACATTTTTATTGCTTTTTTCGCATTATCTCAGGATTGTAAGACTATCATAGTCATATTGAGTAAAAAACTACTTTTGGCATTTGCAAGATTTAAAAAAGCATATGTTTCGAATAAAACTCCCAAAGATGCATTATTTCAGGCATTATTAGCCATTTTTCATGTGTGGTCTAGGAGTTATGTTTAAATAACTGTCATATTGAGTGTTACAGTATGCAGTCATATTGAGTAAAACCTCATTTTTGTATTTGCAAACCATAGAAAAACAACTGTATCTAGTAAAACTCACATGTATTCAATATCACAGGCATTTTTAGACATTTTGCACGTTTGGATTAGGAATTATGTTGGAATACGTTTTTATTGCTTTTTTCGCATTATCTCAGGATTCTAAGTACATTACTGTCAAATTGAGTAAAAATATACTTTTTGTTTTTGCAAAGCCTACCAAATGTTTTTTTTCTGGAAAACTCTCAAAGATGCATTTCTTCAGGCATTATTAGACATTTTGTATGTGTATTTTTGGAGTTATGTTTCAAAAACTGATATTTTGAGTTTGACAAACCTGATTTTTGACAAAACCTGATTTTTGTATTTGTGATCTTTTCCAAAATACCTGATTCCGGTAAAACTCACATAAATTCAATATTACAGGCTTTTCAAGACAAATTTCATGTTTGGTTTTGGAGTTATGATTATAAACCTTTCATATTTAGTACTGTTATATTGAAAAAAAAAACTAACTTGTGTCTTTGTGAACCTCACAAAAGATGATTTTTCTAGTACAACTAACAAAAATACATATATCTTGGCATTAGTAGCCATTTTCCATGTGTTGTTTAGAAGTTATGTTTGAATACATTTTTCTGGCTTTTTTCGCATTATCTCAGGATTGTAAGACTATTATAGTCATATTGAGTAAAAAACTACTTTTTGCATTTGCAAGATTTAAAAAAGCATATGTTTCGAATAAAACTCCCAAAGATGCATTATTTCAGGCATTATTAGCCATTTTTCATGTGTGGTGTAGGAGTTATGTTTAAATAACTGTCATATTGAGTGTTACAGTATACAGTCATATTGAGTAAAACCTCATTTTTGTATTTGCAAACCATAGAAAAACAACTGTATCTAGTAAAACTCACATGTATTCAATATCACAGGCATTTTTAGACATTTTGCACGTTTGGATTAGGAGTTATGTTGGAATACGTTTTTATTGCTTTTTTCGCATTATCTCAGGATTCTAAGTACATTACTGTCAAATTGAGTAAAAATATACTTTTGGTTTTGCAAACCCTACCAAATGTTTTTTTTTCTGGAAAACTCTCAAAGATGCATTTCTTCAGGCATTATTAGACATTTTGTATGTGTATTTTTGGAGTTATGTTTCAAAAACTGACATTTTGAGTTTGACAAACCTGATTTTTGACAAAACCTGATTTTTGTATTTGTGATCCTTTCCAAAATACCTGATTCCGGTAAAACTCACATACATTCAATATTACAGGCTTTTCAAGACAAATTTCATGTTTGGTTTTGGAGTTATGATGATAAACCTTTCATATTTAGTACTGTTATATTGAATAAAAAAACTAACTTGTGTCTTTGTGAACCTCACAAAAGATGATTTTTCTAGTACAACTAACAAAAATACATATATCTTGGCATTAGTAGCCATTTTCCATGTGTTGTTTAGAAGTTATGTTTGAATACATTTTTATTGCTTTTTTCGCATTATCTCAGGATTGTAAGACTATCATAGTCATATTGAGTAAAAAACTACTTTTGGCATTTGCAAGATTTAAAAAAGCATATGTTTCGAATAAAACTCCCCAAAGATGCATTATTTCAGGCATTATTAGCCATTTTTCATGTGTGGTGTAGGAGTTATGTTTAAATAACAGTCATATTGAGTGTTACAGTATGCAGTCATATTGAGTAAAACCTCATTTTTGTATTTGCAAACCATAGAAAAACAACTGTATCTAGTAAAACTCACATGTATTCAATATCACAGGCATTTTTAGACATTTTGCACGTTTGGATTAGGAATTATGTTGGAATACGTTTTTATTGCTTTTTTCGCATTATCTCAGGATTCTAAGTACATTACTGTCAAATTGAGTAAAAATATACTTTTTGTTTTTGCAAAGCCTACCAAATGTTTTTTTTCTGGAAAACTCTCAAAGATGCATTTCTTCAGGCATTATTAGACATTTTGTATGTGTATTTTTGGAGTTATGTTTCAAAAACTGATATTTTGAGTTTGACAAACCTGATTTTTGACAAAACCTGATTTTTGTATTTGTGATCCTTTCCAAAATACCTGATTCCGGTAAAACTCACATAAATTCAATATTACAGGCTTTTCAAGACAAATTTCATGTTTGGTTTTGGAGTTATGATTATAAACCTTTCATATTTAGTACTGTTATATTGAAAAAAAAAACTAACTTGTGTCTTTGTGAACCTCACAAAAGATGATTTTTCTAGTACAACTAACAAAAATACATATATCTTGGCATTAGTAGCCATTTTCCATGTGTTGTTTAGAAGTTATGTTTGAATACATTTTTCTGGCTTTTTTCGCATTATCTCAGCATTGTAAGACTATTATAGTCATATTGAGTAAAAAACTACTTTTTGCATTTGCAAGATTTAAAAAAGCATATGTTTCGAATAAAACTCCCAAAGATGCATTATTTCAGGCATTATTAGCCATTTTTCATGTGTGGTGTAGGAGTTATGTTTAAATAACTGTCATATTGAGTGTTACAGTATACAGTCATATTGAGTAAAACCTCATTTTTGTATTTGCAAACCATAGAAAAACAACTGTATCTAGTAAAACTCACATGTATTCAATATCACAGGCATTTTTAGACATTTTGCACGTTTGGATTAGGAATTATGTTGGAATACGTTTTTATTGCTTTTTTCGCATTATCTCAGGATTCTAAGTACATTAATGTCAAATTGAGTAAAAATATTTTTTTTTGTTTTTGCAAACCCTACCAAATGTTTTTTTTCTGGAAAACTTTCAAAGATGCATTTCTTCAGGCATTATTAGACATTTTGTATGTGTATTTTTGGAGTTATGTTTCAAAAACTGACATTTTGAGTTTGACAAACCTGATTTTTGACAAAACCTGATTTTTGTACTTGTGATCCTTTCCAAAATACCTGATTCCGGTAAAACTCACATACATTCAATATTACAGGCTTTTCAAAACAAATTTCATGTTTGGTTTTGGTTGTGTCTTTGTGAACCTCACAAAAGATGATTTTTCTAGTACAACTAACAAAAATACATATATCTTGGCATTAGTAGCCATTTTCCATGTGTTGTTTAGAAGTTATGTTTGAATACATTTTTATTGCTTTTTTCGCATTATCTCAGGATTGTAAGACTATTATAGTCATATTGAGTAAAAAACTACTTTTTGCATTTGCAAGATTTAAAAAAGCATATGTTTCGAATAAAACTCCCAAAGATGCATTATTTCAGGCATTATTAGCCATTTTTCATGTGTGGTGTAGGAGTTATGTTTAAATAACTGTCATATTGAGTGTTACAGTATGCAGTCATATTGAGTAAAACCTCATTTTTGTATTTGCAAACCATAGAAAAACAACTGTATCTAGTAAAACTCACATGTATTCAATATCACAGGCATTTTTAGACATTTTGCACGTTTGGATTAGGAATTATGTTGGAATACGTTTTTATTGCTTTTTTTGCATTATCTCAGGATTCTAAGTACATTACTGTCAAATTGAGTAAAAATATACTTTTTGTTTTTGCAAACCCTACCAAATGTTTTTTTTTCTGGAAAACTCTCAAAGATGCATTTCTTCAGGCATTATTAGACATTTTGTATGTGTATTTTTGGAGTTATGTTTCAAAAACTGACATTTTTGAGTTTGACAAACCTGATTTTTGACAAAACCTGATTTTTGTATTTGTGATCCTTTCCAAAATACCTGATTCCGGTAAAACTCACATAAATTCAATATTACAGGCTTTTCAAGACAAATTTCATGTTTGGTTTTGGAGTTATGATTATAAACCTTTCATATTTAGTACTGTTATATTGAAAAAAAAAACTAACTTGTGTCTTTGTGAACCTCACAAAAGATGATTTTTCTAGTACAACTAACAAAAATACATATATCTTGGCATTAGTAGCCATTTTCCATGTGTTGTTTAGAAGTTATGTTTGAATACATTTGTATTGCTTTTTTCGCATTATCTCAGGATTGTAAGACTATTATAGTCATATTGAGTAAAAAACTACTTTTTGCATTTGCAAGATTTAAAAAAGCATATGTTTCGAATAAAACTCCCAAAGATGCATTATTTCAGGCATTATTAGCCATTTTTCATGTGTGGTGTAGGAGTTATGTTTAAATAACTGTCATATTGAGTGTTACAGTATGCAGTCATATTGAGTAAAACCTCATTTTTGTATTTGCAAACCATAGAAAAACAACTGTATCTAGTAAAACTCACATGTATTCAATATCACAGGCATTTTTAGACATTTTGCACGTTTGGATTAGGAATTATGTTGGAATACGTTTTTATTGCTTTTTTCGCATTATCTCAGGATTCTAAGTACATTACTGTCAAATTGAGTAAAAATATACTTTTTGTTTTTGCAAAGCCTACCAAATGTTTTTTTTCTGGAAAACTCTCAAAGATGCATTTCTTCAGGCATTATTAGACATTTTGTATGTGTATTTTTGGAGTTATGTTTCAAAAACTGATATTTTGAGTTTGACAAACCTGATTTTTGACAAAACCTGATTTTTTGTATTTGTGATCCTTTCCAAAATACCTGATTCCGGTAAAACTCACATAAATTCAATATTACAGGCTTTTCAAGACAAATTTCATGTTTGGTTTTGGAGTTATGATTATAAACCTTTCATATTTAGTACTGTTATATTGAAAAAAAAAACTAACTTGTGTCTTTGTGAACCTCACAAAAGATGATTTTTCTAGTACAACTAACAAAAATACATATATCTTGGCATTAGTAGCCATTTTCCATGTGTTGTTTAGAAGTTATGTTTGAATACATTTTTCTGGCTTTTTTCGCATTATCTCAGCATTGTAAGACTATTATAGTCATATTGAGTAAAAAACTACTTTTTGCATTTGCAAGATTTAAAAAAGCATATGTTTCGAATAAAACTCCCAAAGATGCATTATTTCAGGCATTATTAGCCATTTTTCATGTGTGGTGTAGGAGTTATGTTTAAATAACTGTCATATTGAGTGTTACAGTATACAGTCATATTGAGTAAAACCTCATTTTTGTATTTGCAAACCATAGAAAAACAACTGTATCTAGTAAAACTCACATGTATTCAATATCACAGGCATTTTTAGACATTTTGCACGTTTGGATTAGGAATTATGTTGGAATACGTTTTTATTGCTTTTTTCGCATTATCTCAGGATTCTAAGTACATTAATGTCAAATTGAGTAAAAATATTTTTTTTTGTTTTTGCAAACCCTACCAAATGTTTTTTTTCTGGAAAACTTTCAAAGATGCATTTCTTCAGGCATTATTAGACATTTTGTATGTGTATTTTTGGAGTTATGTTTCAAAAACTGACATTTTGAGTTTGACAAACCTGATTTTTGACAAAACCTGATTTTTGTACTTGTGATCCTTTCCAAAATACCTGATTCCGGTAAAACTCACATACATTCAATATTACAGGCTTTTCAAAACAAATTTCATGTTTGGTTTTGGTTGTGTCTTTGTGAACCTCACAAAAGATGATTTTTCTAGTACAACTAACAAAAATACATATATCTTGGCATTAGTAGCCATTTTCCATGTGTTGTTTAGAAGTTATGTTTGAATACATTTTTATTGCTTTTTTCGCATTATCTCAGGATTGTAAGACTATTATAGTCATATTGAGTAAAAAACTACTTTTTGCATTTGCAAGATTTAAAAAAGCATATGTTTCGAATAAAACTCCCAAAGATGCATTATTTCAGGCATTATTAGCCATTTTTCATGTGTGGTGTAGGAGTTATGTTTAAATAACTGTCATATTGAGTGTTACAGTATGCAGTCATATTGAGTAAAACCTCATTTTTGTATTTGCAAACCATAGAAAAAACAACTGTATCTAGTAAAACTCACATGTATTCAATATCACAGGCATTTTTAGACATTTTGCACGTTTGGATTAGGAATTATGTTGGAATACGTTTTTATTGCTTTTTTTGCATTATCTCAGGATTCTAAGTACATTACTGTCAAATTGAGTAAAAATATACTTTTTGTTTTTGCAAACCCTACCAAATGTTTTTTTTTTCTGGAAAACTCTCAAAGATGCATTTCTTCAGGCATTATTAGACATTTTGTATGTGTATTTTTGGAGTTATGTTTCAAAAACTGACATTTTGAGTTTGACAAACCTGATTTTTGACAAAACCTGATTTTTGTATTTGTGATCCTTTCCAAAATACCTGATTCCGGTAAAACTCACATAAATTCAATATTACAGGCTTTTCAAGACAAATTTCATGTTTGGTTTTGGAGTTATGATTATAAACCTTTCATATTTAGTACTGTTATATTGAAAAAAAAAAACTAACTTGTGTCTTTGTGAACCTCACAAAAGATGATTTTTCTAGTACAACTAACAAAAATACATATATCTTGGCATTAGTAGCCATTTTCCATGTGTTGTTTAGAAGTTATGTTTGAATACATTTTTCTGGCTTTGTTCGCATTATCTCAGGATTGTAAGACTATTATAGTCATATTGAGTAAAAAACTACTTTTTGCATTTGCAAGATTTAAAAAAGCATATGTTTCGAATAAAACTCCCAAAGATGCATTATTTCAGGCATTATTAGCCATTTTTCATGTGTGGTGTAGGAGTTATGTTTAAATATCTGTCATATTGAGTGTTACAGTATACAGTCATATTGAGTAAAACCTCATTTTTGTATTTGCAAACCATAGAAAAACAACTGTATCTAGTAAAACACATGTATTCAATATCACAGGCATTTTTAGACATTTTGCACGTTTGGATTAGGAATTATGTTGGAATACGTTTTTATTGCTTTTTTCGCATTATCTCAGGATTCTAAGCACATTACTGTCAAATTGAGTAAAAATATACTTTTTGTTTTTGCAAACCCTACCAAATGTTTTTTTTCTGGAAAACTCTCAAAGATGCATTTCTTCAGGCATTATTAGACATTTTGCATGTGTATTTTTGGAGTTATGTTTCAAAAACTGACATTTTGAGTTTGACAAACCTGATTTTTGACAAAACCTGATTTTTGTATTTGTGATCCTTTCCAAAATACCTGATTCCGGTAAAACTCACATACATTCAATATTACAGGCTTTTCAAGACAAATTTCATGTTTGGTTTTGGAGTTATGATTATAAACCTTTCATATTTAGTACTGTTATATTGAATAAAAAAACTAACTTGTGTCTTTGTGAACCTCACAAAAGATGCTTTTTCTAGTACAACTAACAAAAATACATATAACTTGGTATTAGTAGCCATTTTCCATGTGTTGTTTAGAAGTTATGCTTGAATACATTTTTATTGTTTTTTTCGCATTATCTCAGGATTGTAAGACTATTATAGTCATATTGAGTAAAAAACTACTTTTTGCATTTGCAAGATTTAAAAAAGCATATGTTTCGAATAAAACTCCCAAAGATGCATTATTTCAGGCATTATTAGCCATTTTTCATGTGTGGTGTAGGAGTTATGTTTAAATAACTGTCATATTGAGTGTTACAGTATACAGTCATATTGAGTAAAACCTCATTTTTGTATTTGCAAACCATAGAAAAACAACTGTATCTAGTAAAACTCACATGTATTCAATATCACAGGCATTTTTAGACATTTTGCACGTTTGGATTAGGAGTTATGTTGGAATACGTTTTTATTGCTTTTTTCGCATTATCTCAGGATTCTAAGTACATTACTGTCAAATTGAGTAAAAATATACTTTTGGTTTTGCAAACCCTACCAAATGTTTTTTTTTCTGGAAAACTCTCAAAGATGCATTTCTTCAGGCATTATTAGACATTTTGTATGTGTATTTTTGGAGTTATGTTTCAAAAACTGACATTTTGAGTTTGACAAACCTGATTTTTGAGAAAACCTGATTTTTGTATTTGTGATCCTTTCCAAAATACCTGATTCCGGTAAAACTCACATACATTCAATATTACAGGCTTTTCAAGACAAATTTCATGTTTGGTTTTGGAGTTATGATGATAAACCTTTCATATTTAGTACTGTTATATTGAATAAAAAAACTAACTTGTGTCTTTGTGAACCTCACAAAAGATGATTTTTCTAGTACAACTAACAAAAATACATATATCTTGGCATTAGTAGCCATTTTCCATGTGTTGGTTAGAAGTTATGTTTGAATACATTTTTATTGCTTTTTTCGCATTATCTCAGGATTGTAAGACTATCATAGTCATATTGAGTAAAAAACTACTTTTGGCATTTGCAAGATTTAAAAAAGCATATGTTTCGAATAAAACTCCCAAAGATGCATTATTTCAGGCATTATTAGCCATTTTTCATGTGTGGTCTAGGAGTTATGTTTAAATAACTGTCATATTGAGTGTTACAGTATGCAGTCATATTGAGTAAAACCTCATTTTTGTATTTGCAAACCATAGAAAAACAACTGTATCTAGTAAAACTCACATGTATTCAATATCACAGGCATTTTTAGACATTTTGCACGTTTGGATTAGGAATTATGTTGGAATACGTTTTTATTGCTTTTTTCGCATTATCTCAGGATTCTAAGTACATTACTGTCAAATTGAGTAAAAATATACTTTTTGTTTTTGCAAAGCCTACCAAATGTTTTTTTTCTGGAAAACTCTCAAAGATGCATTTCTTCAGGCATTATTAGACATTTTGTATGTGTATTTTTGGAGTTATGTTTCAAAAACTGATATTTTGAGTTTGACAAACCTGATTTTTGACAAAACCTGATTTTTGTATTTGTGATCTTTTCCAAAATACCTGATTCCGGTAAAACTCACATAAATTCAATATTACAGGCTTTTCAAGACAAATTTCATGTTTGGTTTTGGAGTTATGATTATAAACCTTTCATATTTAGTACTGTTATATTGAAAAAAAAACTAACTTGTGTCTTTGTGAACCTCACAAAAGATGATTTTTCTAGTACAACTAACAAAAATACATATTTCTTGGCATTAGTAGCCATTTTCCATGTGTTGTTTAGAAGTTATGTTTGAATACATTTTTCTGGCTTTTTTTCGCATTATCTCAGGATTGTAAGACTATTATAGTCATATTGAGTAAAAAACTACTTTTTGCATTTGCAAGATTTAAAAAAGCATATGTTTCGAATAAAACTCCCAAAGATGCATTATTTCAGGCATTATTAGCCATTTTTCATGTGTGGTGTAGGAGTTATGTTTAAATAACTGTCATATTGAGTGTTACAGTATACAGTCATATTGAGTAAAACCTCATTTTTGTATTTGCAAACCATAGAAAAACAACTGTATCTAGTAAAACTCACATGTATTCAATATCACAGGCATTTTTAGACATTTTGCACGTTTGGATTAGGAGTTATGTTGGAATACGTTTTTATTGCTTTTTTCGCATTATCTCAGGATTCTAAGTACATTACTGTCAAATTGAGTAAAAATATACTTTTGGTTTTGCAAACCCTACCAAATGTTTTTTTTTCTGGAAAACTCTCAAAGATGCATTTCTTCAGGCATTATTAGACATTTTGTATGTGTATTTTTGGAGTTATGTTTCAAAAACTGACATTTTGAGTTTGACAAACCTGATTTTTGACAAAACCTGATTTTTGTATTTGTGATCCTTTCCAAAATACCTGATTCCGGTAAAACTCACATACATTCAATATTACAGGCTTTTCAAGACAAATTTCATGTTTGGTTTTGGAGTTATGATGATAAACCTTTCATATTTAGTACTGTTATATTGAATAAAAAAACTAACTTGTGTCTTTGTGGACCTCACAAAAGATGATTTTTCTAGTACAACTAACAAAAATACATATATCTTGGCATTAGTAGCCATTTTCCATGTGTTGTTTAGAAGTTATGTTTGAATACATTTTTATTGCTTTTTTCGCATTATCTCAGGATTGTAAGACTATCATAGTCATATTGAGTAAAAAACTACTTTTGGCATTTGCAAGATTTAAAAAAGCATATGTTTCGAATAAAACTCCCAAAGATGCATTATTTCAGGCATTATTAGCCATTTTTCATGTGTGGTGTAGGAGTTATGTTTAAATAACAGTCATATTGAGTGTTACAGTATGCAGTCATATTGAGTAAAACCTCATTTTTGTATTTGCAAACCATAGAAAAACAACTGTATCTAGTAAAACTCACATGTATTCAATATCACAGGCATTTTTAGACATTTTGCACGTTTGGATTAGGAATTATGTTGGAATACGTTTTTATTGCTTTTTTCGCATTATCTCAGGATTCTAAGTACATTACTGTCAAATTGAGTAAAAATATACTTTTTGTTTTTGCAAAGCCTACCAAATGTTTTTTTTCTGGAAAACTCTCAAAGATGCATTTCTTCAGGCATTATTAGACATTTTGTATGTGTATTTTTGGAGTTATGTTTCAAAAACTGATATTTTGAGTTTGACAAACCTGATTTTTGACAAAACCTGATTTTTGTATTTGTGATCCTTTCCAAAATACCTGATTCCGGTAAAACTCACATAAATTCAATATTACAGGCTTTTCAAGACAAATTTCATGTTTGGTTTTGGAGTTATGATTATAAACCTTTCATATTTAGTACTGTTATATTGAAAAAAAAAACTAACTTGTGTCTTTGTGAACCTCACAAAAGATGATTTTTCTAGTACAACTAACAAAAATACATATATCTTGGCATTAGTAGCCATTTTCCATGTGTTGTTTAGAAGTTATGTTTGAATACATTTTTCTGGCTTTTTTCGCATTATCTCAGCATTGTAAGACTATTATAGTCATATTGAGTAAAAAACTACTTTTTGCATTTGCAAGATTTAAAAAAGCATATGTTTCGAATAAAACTCCCAAAGATGCATTATTTCAGGCATTATTAGCCATTTTTCATGTGTGGTGTAGGAGTTATGTTTAAATAACTGTCATATTGAGTGTTACAGTATACAGTCATATTGAGTAAAACCTCATTTTTGTATTTGCAAACCATAGAAAAACAACTGTATCTAGTAAAACTCACATGTATTCAATATCACAGGCATTTTTAGACATTTTGCACGTTTGGATTAGGAATTATGTTGGAATACGTTTTTATTGCTTTTTTCGCATTATCTCAGGATTCTAAGTACATTAATGTCAAATTGAGTAAAAATATTTTTTTTTGTTTTTGCAAACCCTACCAAATGTTTTTTTTCTGGAAAACTTTCAAAGATGCATTTCTTCAGGCATTATTAGACATTTTGTATGTGTATTTTTGGAGTTATGTTTCAAAAACTGACATTTTGAGTTTGACAAACCTGATTTTTGACAAAACCTGATTTTTGTACTTGTGATCCTTTCCAAAATACCTGATTCCGGTAAAACTCACATACATTCAATATTACAGGCTTTTCAAAACAAATTTCATGTTTGGTTTTGGTTGTGTCTTTGTGAACCTCACAAAAGATGATTTTTCTAGTACAACTAACAAAAATACATATATCTTGGCATTAGTAGCCATTTTCCATGTGTTGTTTAGAAGTTATGTTTGAATACATTTTTATTGCTTTTTTCGCATTATCTCAGGATTGTAAGACTATTATAGTCATATTGAGTAAAAAACTACTTTTTGCATTTGCAAGATTTAAAAAAGCATATGTTTCGAATAAAACTCCCAAAGATGCATTATTTCAGGCATTATTAGCCATTTTTCATGTGTGGTGTAGGAGTTATGTTTAAATAACTGTCATATTGAGTGTTACAGTATGCAGTCATATTGAGTAAAACCTCATTTTTGTATTTGCAAACCATAGAAAAACAACTGTATCTAGTAAAACTCACATGTATTCAATATCACAGGCATTTTTAGACATTTTGCACGTTTGGATTAGGAATTATGTTGGAATACGTTTTTATTGCTTTTTTTGCATTATCTCAGGATTCTAAGTACATTACTGTCAAATTGAGTAAAAATATACTTTTTGTTTTTGCAAACCCTACCAAATGTTTTTTTTTCTGGAAAACTCTCAAAGATGCATTTCTTCAGGCATTATTAGACATTTTGTATGTGTATTTTTGGAGTTATGTTTCAAAAACTGACATTTTGAGTTTGACAAACCTGATTTTTGACAAAACCTGATTTTTGTATTTGTGATCCTTTCCAAAATACCTGATTCCGGTAAAACTCACATAAATTCAATATTACAGGCTTTTCAAGACAAATTTCATGTTTGGTTTTGGAGTTATGATTATAAACCTTTCATATTTAGTACTGTTATATTGAAAAAAAAAACTAACTTGTGTCTTTGTGAACCTCACAAAAGATGATTTTTCTAGTACAACTAACAAAAATACATATATCTTGGCATTAGTAGCCATTTTCCATGTGTTGTTTAGAAGTTATGTTTGAATACATTTTTCTGGCTTTGTTCGCATTATCTCAGGATTGTAAGACTATTATAGTCATATTGAGTAAAAAACTACTTTTTGCATTTGCAAGATTTAAAAAAGCATATGTTTCGAATAAAACTCCCAAAGATGCATTATTTCAGGCATTATTAGCCATTTTTCATGTGTGGTGTAGGAGTTATGTTTAAATATCTGTCATATTGAGTGTTACAGTATACAGTCATATTGAGTAAAACCTCATTTTTGTATTTGCAAACCATAGAAAAACAACTGTATCTAGTAAAACACATGTATTCAATATCACAGGCATTTTTAGACATTTTGCACGTTTGGATTAGGAATTATGTTGGAATACGTTTTTATTGCTTTTTTCGCATTATCTCAGGATTCTAAGCACATTACTGTCAATTGAGTAAAAATATACTTTTTGTTTTTGCAAACCCTACCAAATGTTTTTTTTCTGGAAAACTCTCAAAGATGCATTTCTTCAGGCATTATTAGACATTTTGCATGTGTATTTTTGGAGTTATGTTTCAAAAACTGACATTTTGAGTTTGACAAACCTGATTTTTGACAAAACCTGATTTTTGTATTTGTGATCCTTTCCAAAATACCTGATTCCGGTAAAACTCACATACATTCAATATTACAGGCTTTTCAAGACAAATTTCATGTTTGGTTTTGGAGTTATGATTATAAACCTTTCATATTTAGTACTGTTATATTGAATAAAAAAACTAACTTGTGTCTTTGTGAACCTCACAAAAGATGCTTTTTCTAGTACAACTAACAAAAATACATATATCTTGGTATTAGTAGCCATTTTCCATGTGTTGTTTAGAAGTTATGCTTGAATACATTTTTATTGTTTTTTTCGCATTATCTCAGGATTGTAAGACTATTATAGTCATATTGAGTAAAAAACTACTTTTTGCATTTGCAAGATTTAAAAAAGCATATGTTTCGAATAAAACTCCCAAAGATGCATTATTTCAGGCATTATTAGCCATTTTTCATGTGTGGTGTAGGAGTTATGTTTAAATAACTGTCATATTGAGTGTTACAGTAATACAGTCATATTGAGTAAAACCTCATTTTTGTATTTGCAAACCATAGAAAAACAACTGTATCTAGTAAAACTCACATGTATTCAATATCACAGGCATTTTTAGACATTTTGCACGTTTGGATTAGGAGTTATGTTGGAATACGTTTTTATTGCTTTTTTCGCATTATCTCAGGATTCTAAGTACATTACTGTCAAATTGAGTAAAAATATACTTTTGGTTTTGCAAACCCTACCAAATGTTTTTTTTTCTGGAAAACTCTCAAAGATGCATTTCTTCAGGCATTATTAGACATTTTGTATGTGTATTTTTGGAGTTATGTTTCAAAAACTGACATTTTGAGTTTGACAAACCTGATTTTTGAGAAAACCTGATTTTTGTATTTGTGATCCTTTCCAAAATACCTGATTCCGGTAAAACTCACATACATTCAATATTACAGGCTTTTCAAGACAAATTTCATGTTTGGTTTTGGAGTTATGATGATAAACCTTTCATATTTAGTACTGTTATATTGAATAAAAAAACTAACTTGTGTCTTTGTGAACCTCACAAAAGATGATTTTTCTAGTACAACTAACAAAAATACATATATCTTGGCATTAGTAGCCATTTTCCATGTGTTGGTTAGAAGTTATGTTTGAATACATTTTTATTGCTTTTTTCGCATTATCTCAGGATTGTAAGACTATCATAGTCATATTGAGTAAAAAACTACTTTTGGCATTTGCAAGATTTAAAAAAGCATATGTTTCGAATAAAACTCCCAAAGATGCATTATTTCAGGCATTATTAGCCATTTTTCATGTGTGGTCTAGGAGTTATGTTTAAATAACTGTCATATTGAGTGTTACAGTATGCAGTCATATTGAGTAAAACCTCATTTTTGTATTTGCAAACCATAGAAAAACAACTGTATCTAGTAAAACTCACATGTATTCAATATCACAGGCATTTTTAGACATTTTGCACGTTTGGATTAGGAATTATGTTGGAATACGTTTTTATTGCTTTTTTCGCATTATCTCAGGATTCTAAGTACATTACTGTCAAATTGAGTAAAAATATACTTTTTGTTTTTGCAAAGCCTACCAAATGTTTTTTTTCTGGAAAACTCTCAAAGATGCATTTCTTCAGGCATTATTAGACATTTTGTATGTGTATTTTTGGAGTTATGTTTCAAAAACTGATATTTTGAGTTTGACAAACCTGATTTTTGACAAAACCTGATTTTTGTATTTGTGATCTTTTCCAAAATACCTGATTCCGGTAAAACTCACATAAATTCAATATTACAGGCTTTTCAAGACAAATTTCATGTTTGGTTTTGGAGTTATGATTATAAACCTTTCATATTTAGTACTGTTATATTGAAAAAAAAAACTAACTTGTGTCTTTGTGAACCTCACAAAAGATGATTTTTCTAGTACAACTAACAAAAATACATATATCTTGGCATTAGTAGCCATTTTCCATGTGTTGTTTAGAAGTTATGTTTGAATACATTTTTCTGGCTTTTTTCGCATTATCTCAGGATTGTAAGACTATTATAGTCATATTGAGTAAAAAACTACTTTTTGCATTTGCAAGATTTAAAAAAGCATATGTTTCGAATAAAACTCCCAAAGATGCATTATTTCAGGCATTATTAGCCATTTTTCATGTGTGGTGTAGGAGTTATGTTTAAATAACTGTCATATTGAGTGTTACAGTATACAGTCATATTGAGTAAAACCTCATTTTTGTATTTGCAAACCATAGAAAAACAACTGTATCTAGTAAAACTCACATGTATTCAATATCACAGGCATTTTTAGACATTTTGCACGTTTGGATTAGGAGTTATGTTGGAATACGTTTTTATTGCTTTTTTCGCATTATCTCAGGATTCTAAGTACATTACTGTCAAATTGAGTAAAAATATACTTTTGGTTTTGCAAACCCTACCAAATGTTTTTTTTTCTGGAAAACTCTCAAAGATGCATTTCTTCAGGCATTATTAGACATTTTGTATGTGTATTTTTGGAGTTATGTTTCAAAAACTGACATTTTGAGTTTGACAAACCTGATTTTTGACAAAACCTGATTTTTGTATTTGTGATCCTTTCCAAAATACCTGATTCCGGTAAAACTCACATACATTCAATATTACAGGCTTTTCAAGACAAATTTCATGTTTGGTTTTGGAGTTATGATGATAAACCTTTCATATTTAGTACTGTTATATTGAATAAAAAAACTAACTTGTGTCTTTGTGAACCTCACAAAAGATGATTTTTCTAGTACAACTAACAAAAAT
>NW_026907188.1:0-80936 GCF_033978795.1 Nerophis ophidion | reverse complement strand
TATGTGTGATGTATCATGTTGTATGTGTGATGTATCATGTTGTATGTGTGATGTATCATGTTGTATGTGTGATGTATCATGTTGTATGTGTGATGTATCATGTTATATGCATGTTTGTGTGATGTATCATGTTGTATGCATGCATGTGTGATGTATCATGTTGTATGCATGCATGTGTGATGTATCATGTTGTATGCATGCATGTGTGATGTATCATGTTGTATGCATGTATGTGTGATGTATCATGTTGTATGCATGCATGTGTGATGTATCATGTTGTATGTGTGATGTATCATGTTGTATGTGTGATGTATCATGTTGTATGTGTGATGTATCATGTTGTATGTGTGATGTATCATATTGTATGTGTAATGTATCATGTTGTATGTGTGATGTATTATGTTGTATGTGTGATGTATCATGTTGTATGTGTGATGTATCATGTTGTATGCATGCATGTGTGATGTATCATGTTGTATGCATGCATGTGTGATGTATCATGTTGTATGCATGCATGTGTGATGTATCATGTTGTATGCATGCATGTGTGATGTATCATGTTGTATGCATATATGTGTGATGTATCATGTTGTATGCATGCATGTGTGATGTATCATGTTGTATGCATGCATGTGTGATGTATCATGTTGTATGCATGCATGTGTGATGTATCATGTTGTATGCATGCATGTGTGATGTATCATGTTGTATGCATGTATGTGTGATGTATCATGTTGTATGCATGCATGTGTGATGTATCATGTTGTATGCATGCATGTGTGATGTATCATGTTGTATGCATGCATGTGTGATGTATCATGTTGTATACATGCATGTGTGATGTATCATGTTGTATGCATGCATGTGTGATGTATCATGTTGTATGCATGTGTGATGTATCATGTTGTATGTGTGATGTATCATGTTGTATGTGTGATGTATCATGTTGTATGTGTGATGTATCATGTTGTATGTGTGATGTATCATGTTGTGTGATGTATCATGTTGTATGCATGTGTGATGTATCATGTTGTATGTGTGATGTATCATGTTGTATGTGTGATGTATCATGTTGTATGTGTGATGTATCATGTTGTATGTGTGATGTATCATGTTGTATGTGTGATGTATCATGTTGTATGCATGTTTGTGTGATGTATCATGTTGTATGCATGCATGTGTGATGTATCATGTTGTATGCATGCATGTGTGATGTATCATGTTGTATGCATGCATGTGTGATGTATCATGTTGTCTGCATGTATGTGTGATGTATCATGTTGTATGCATGCATGTGTGATGTATCATGTTGTATGCATGCATGTGTGATGTATCATGTTGTATGCATGCATGTGTGATGTATCATGTTGTATGCATGTATGTGTGATGTATCATGTTGTATGCATGCATGTGTGATGTATCATGTTGTATGCATGCATGTGTGATGTATCATGTTGTATGCATGCGTGTGTGATGTATCATGTTGTATGCATGCATGTGTGATGTATCATGTTGTATGCATGCATGTGTGATTTATCATGTTGTATGCATGCATGTGTGATGTATCATGTTGTATGCATGTATGTGTGATGTATCATGTTGTATGCATGTATGTGTGATGTATCATGTTGTATACATGCATGTGTGATGTATCATGTTGTATGTGTGATGTATCATGTTGTATGCATGCATGTGTGATGTATCATGGTTTATGTGTGATGTATCATGTTGTATGCATGCATGTGTGATGTATCATGTTGTATGCATGTATGTGTGATGTATCATGTTGTATACATGCATGTGTGATGTATCATGTTGTATGCATGCATGTGTGATGTATCATGTTGTATGTGTGATGTATCATGTTGTATGCATGCATGTGTGATGTATCATGTTGTATACATGCATGTGTGATGTATCATGTTGTATGCATGCATGTGTGATGTATCATGCTGTATGCATGCATGTGTGATGTATCATGTTGTATGCATGCATGTGTGATGTATCATGTTGTATGTCTGAAGTATCATGTTGTATGCATGCATGTGTGATGGATCATGTTGTATGCATGCATGTGTGATGTATCATGTTGTATGCATGCATGTGTGATGTATCATGTTGTATGCATGCATGTGTGATGTATCATGTTGTATGCATGCATGTGTGATGTATCATGTTGTATGCATGCATGTGTGATGTATCATGTTGTATGCATGTATGTGTGATGTATCATGTTGTATACATGCATGTGTGATGTATCATGTTGTATGTGTGATGTATCATGTTGTATGCATGCATGTGTGATGTATCATGTTGTATACATGCATGTGTGATGTATCATGTTGTATGCATGCATGTGTGATGTGTCATGCTGTATGCATGCATGTGTGATGTATCATGTTGTATGTGTGATGTATCATGTTGTATGTCTGATGTATCATGTTGTATGCATGCATGTGTGATGGATCATGTTGTATGCATGCATGTGTGATGTATCATGTTGTATGCATGCATGTGTGATGTATCATGTTGTATGTGTGATGTATCATGTTGTATGCATGCATGTGTGATGTATCATGTTGTATGCATGCATGTGTGATGTATCATTTTGTATGCATGTATGTGTGATGTATCATGTTGTATACATGCATGTGTGATGTATCATGTTGTATGCATGCATGTGTGATGTATCATGTTGTATGTGTGATGTATCATGTTGTATGCATGCATGTGTGATGTATCATGTTGTATACATGCATGTGTGATGTATCATGTTGTATGCATGCATGTGTGATGTATCATGCTGTATGCATGCATGTGTGATGTATCATGTTGTATGCATGCATGTGTGATGTATCATGCTGTATGCATGCATGTGTGATGTATCATGTTGTATGCATGCATGTGTGATGTATCATGTTGTATGTGTGATGTATCATGTTGTATACATGCATGTGTGATGTATCATGTTGCATGTGTGATGTATCATGTTGTATACATGCATGTGTTATGTATCATGTTGCATGTGTGATGTATCATGTTGTATGCATGCATGTGTGATGTATCATGTTGTATGTGTGATGTATCATGTTGTATACATGCATGTGTGATGTATCATGTTGCATGTGTGATGTATCATGTTGTATGCATGTATGTGTGATGTATCATGTTGCATGTGTGATGTATCATGTTGTATGCATGCATGTGTGATGTATCATGTTGTATGCATGTATGTGTGATGTATCATGTTGTATACATGCATGTGTGATGTATCATGTTGTATGCATGCATGTGTGATGTATCATGTTGTATGTGTGATGTATCATGTTGTATACATGCATGTGTGATGTATCATGTTGCATGTGTGATGTATCATGTTGTATGCATGTATGTGTGATGTATCATGTTGCATGTGTGATGTATCATGTTGTATGCATGCATGTGTGATGTATCATGTTGTATGCATGTATGTGTGATGTATCATGTTGTATGCATGCATGTGTGATGTATCATGTTGTATGCATGCATGTGTGATGTATCAATTTGTATGCATGCATGTGTGATGTATCATGTTGTATGCATGCATGTGTGATGTATCATGTTGTATGCATGCATGTGTGATGTATCATGTTGTATGTGTGATGTATCATGTTGTATGCATGCATGTGTGATGTATCATGTTGTATACATGCATGTGTGATGTATCATGTTGTATGCATGCATGTGTGATGTATCATGCTGTATGCATGCATGTGTGATGTATCATGTTGTATGCATGCATGTGTGATGTATCATGTTGTATGTGTGATGTATCATGTTGTATGTCTGATGTATCATGTTGTATGCATGCATGTGTGATGGATCATGTTGTATGCATGCATGTGTGATGTATCATGTTGTATGCATGCATGTGTGATGTATCATGTTGTATGTGTGATGTATCATGTTGTATGCATGCATGTGTGATGTATCATGTTGTATGCATGCATGTGTGATGTATCATTTTGTATGCATGTATGTGTGATGTATCATGTTGTATACATGCATGTGTGATGTATCATGTTGTATGCATGCATGTGTGATGTATCATGTTGTATGTGTGATGTATCATGTTGTATGCATGCATGTGTGATGTATCATGTTGTATACATGCATGTGTGATGTATCATGTTGTATGCATGCATGTGTGATGTATCATGCTGTATGCATGCATGTGTGATGAATCATGTTGTATGCATGCATGTGTGATGTATCATGTTGTATGTGTGATGTATCATGTTGTATACATGCATGTGTGATGTATCATGTTGCACGTGTGATGTATCATGTTGTATACATGCATGTGTGATGTATCATGTTGCATGTGTGATGTATCATGTTGTATGCATGCATGTGTGATGTATCATGTTGTATGTGTGATGTATCATGTTGTATACATGCATGTGTGATGTATCATGTTGCATGTGTGATGTATCATGTTGTATGCATGTATGTGTGATGTATCATGTTGCATGTGTGATGTATCATGTTGTATGCATGCATGTGTGATGTATCATGTTGTATGCATGTATGTGTGATGTATCATGTTGTATACATGCATGTGTGATGTATCATGTTGTATGTGTGATGTATCATGTTGTATGCATGTATGTGTGATGTATCATGTTGTATACATGCATGTGTGATGTATCATGTTGTATGTGTGATGTATCATGTTGTATGCATGTATGTGTGATGTATCATGTTGTATACATGCATGTGTGATGTATCATGTTGCATGTGTGATGTATCATGTTGTATGCATGTATGTGTGATGTATCATGTTGTATACATGTATGTGTGATGTATCATGTTGTATGTATGCATGTGTGATGTATCATGTTGTATGCATGCATGTGTGATGTATCATGTTGTATGCATGCATGTGTGATGTATCATGTTGTATGCATGCATGTGTGATGTATCATGTTGTATGCATGTATGTGTGATGTATCATGTTGTATACATGCATGTGTGATGTATCATGTTGTATGTGTGATGTATCATGTTGTATGCATGCATGTGTGATGTATCATGTTGTATACATGCATGTGTGATGTATCATGTTGTATGCATGCATGTGTGATGTATCATGTTGTATGCATGCATGTGTGATGTATCATGTTGTATGCATGCATGTGTGATGTGTCATGCTGTATGCATGCATGTGTGATGTATCATGTTGTATGTGTGATGTATCATGTTGTATGTCTGATGTATCATGTTGTATGCATGCATGTGTGATGGATCATGTTGTATGCATGCATGTGTGATGTATCATGTTGTATGCATGCATGTGTGATGTATCATGTTGTATGTGTGATGTATCATGTTGTATGCATGCATGTGTGATGTATCATGTTGTATGCATGCATGTGTGATGTATCATTTTGTATGCATGTATGTGTGATGTATCATGTTGTATACATGCATGTGTGATGTATCATGTTGTATGCATGCATGTGTGATGTATCATGTTGTATGTGTGATGTATCATGTTGTATGCATGCATGTGTGATGTATCATGTTGTATACATGCATGTGTGATGTATCATGTTGTATGCATGCATGTGTGATGTATCATGTTGTATCTGTGATGTATCATGTTGTATGTGTGATGTATCATGTTGTATGTGTGATGTATCATGTTGTATGTGTGATGTATCATGTTGTATGTGTGATGTATCATGTTGTATGTGTGATGTATCATGTTGTATGTGTGATGTATCATGTTGTATGTGTGATGTATCATGTTGTATGCATGTGTGATGTATCATGTTGTATGTGTGATGTATCATGTTGTATGCACGTGTGATGTATCATGTTGTATGCACGTGTGATGTATCATGTTGTATGCATGTGTGATGTATCATGTTGTATGTGTGATGTATCATGTTGTATGTGTGATGTATCATGTTGTATGTGTGATGTGTCATGTTGTATGTGTGATGTATCATGTTGTATGCATGTTTGTGTGATGTATCATGTTGTATGCATGCATGTGTGATGTATCATGTTGTATGCATGCATGTGTGATGTATCATGTTGTATGCATGCATGTGTGATGTATCATGTTGTATGCATGCATGTGTGATGTATCATGTTGTATGCATGCATGTGTGATGTATCATGTTGTATGCATGCATGTGTGATGTATCATGTTGTATGCATGCATGTGTGATGTATCATGTTGTATGTATGTGTGATGTATCATGTATGTGTGATGTATCATGTTGTATGTGTGATGTATCATGTTGTATGTGTGATTTTTCATGTTGTATGTGTGATGTATCATGTTGTATGTGTGATGTATCAATTTGTATGTGTGATGTATCATGTTGTATGCATGTATGTGTGATGTATCATGTTGTATGCATGCATGTGTGATGTATCATGTTGTATGCATGCATGTGTGATGTATCATGTTGTATGTGTGATGTATCATGTTGTATGCATGCATGTGTGATGTATCAAGTTGTATGTGTGATGTATCATGTTGTATGTGTGATGTATCATGTTGTATACATGCATGTGTGATGTATCATGTTGTATGCATGCATGTGTGATGTATCATGTTGTATCTGTGATGTATCATGTTGTATGTGTGATGTATCATGTTGTATGTGTGATGTATCATGTTGTATGTGTGATGTATCGTGTTGTATGTGTGATGTATCATGTTGTATGTGTGATGTATCATGTTGTATGCATGTGTGATGTATCATGTATGTGTGATGTATCATGTTGTATGTGTGATGTATCATGTTGTATGCATGTGTGATGTATCATGTTGTATGTGTGATGTATCATGTTGTATGCACGTGTGATGTATCATGTTGTATGCATGTGTGATGTATCATGTTGTATGTGTGATGTATCATGTTGTATGTGTGATGTATCATGTTGTATGTGTGATGTATCATGTTGTATGTGTGATGTATCATGTTGTATGCATGCATGTGTGATGTATCATGTTGTATGCATGCATGTGTGATGTATCATGTTGTATGCATGCATGTGTGATGTATCATGTTGTATGCATGCATGTGTGATGTATCATGTTGTATGCATGTATGTGTGATGTATCATGTTGTATGCATAAATGTGTGATGTATCATGTTGTATGCATGCATGTGTGATGTATCATGTTGTATGCATGCATGTGTGATGTATCATGTTGTATGCATGTATGTGTGATGTATCATGTTTTATGCATGCATGTGCGATGTATCATGTTGTATGTGTGATGTATCATGTTGTATGCATGCATGTGTGATGTATCATGTTGTATGTGTGATGTATCATGTTGTATACATGCATGTGTGATGTATCATGTTGTATGCATGCATGTGTGATGTATCATGTTGTATGTATGTGTGATGTATCATGTTGTATGTGTGATGTATCATGTTGTATGTGTGATGTATCATGTTGTATGTGTGATTTTTCATGTTGTATGTGTGATGTATCATGTTGTATGTGTGATGTATCAATTTGTATGTGTGATGTATCATGTTGTATGCATGTATGTGTGATGTATCATGTTGTATGCATGCATGTGTGATGTATTATGTTGTAAGCATGCATGTGTGATGTATCATGTTGTATGTGTGATGTATCATGTTGTATGCATGCATGTGTGATGTATCAAGTTGTATGTGTGATGTATCATGTTGTATGTGTGATGTATCATGTTGTATGTGTGATGTATCATGTTGTATGTGTGATGTATCATGTTGTATGTGTGATGTATCATGTTATATGCATGTTTGTGTGATGTATCATGTTGTATGCATGCATGTGTGATGTATCATGTTGTATGCATGCATGTGTGATGTATCATGTTGTATGCATGCATGTGTGATGTATCATGTTGTATGCATGCATGTGTGATGTATCATGTTGTATGTGTGATGTATCATGTTGTATGTGTGATGTATCATGTTGTATGTGTGATGTATCATGTTGTATGTGTGATGTATCATGTTGTATGTGTGATGTATCATATTGTATGTGTAATGTATCATGTTGTATGTGTGATGTATCATGTTGTATGTGTGATGTATCATGTTGTATGTGTGATGTATCATGTTGTATGCATGCATGTGTGATGTATCATGTTGTATGCATGCATGTGTGATGTATCATGTTGTATGCATGCATGTGTGATGTATCATGTTGTATGCATGCATGTGTGATGTATCATGTTGTATGCATATATGTGTGATGTATCATGTTGTATGCATGCATGTGTGATGTATCATGTTGTATGCATGCATGTGTGATGTATCATGTTGTATGCATGCATGTGTGATGTATCATGTTGTATGCATGCATGTGTGATGTATCATGTTGTATGCATGTATGTGTGATGTATCATGTTGTATGCATGCATGTGTGATGTATCATGTTGTATGCATGCATGTGTGATGTATCATGTTGTATGCATGCATGTGTGATGTATCATGTTGTATACATGCATGTGTGATGTATCATGTTGTATGCATGCATGTGTGATGTATCATGTTGTATGCATGTGTGATGTATCATGTTGTATGTGTGATGTATCATGTTGTATGTGTGATGTATCATGTTGTATGTGTGATGTATCATGTTGTATGTGTGATGTATCATGTTGTATGTGTGATGTATCATGTTGTATGCATGTGTGATGTATCATGTTGTATGTGTGATGTATCATGTTGTATGTGTGATGTATCATGTTGTATGTGTGATGTATCATGTTGTATGTGTGATGTATCATGTTGTATGTGTGATGTATCATGTTGTATGCATGTTTGTGTGATGTATCATGTTGTATGCATGCATGTGTGATGTATCATGTTGTATGCATGCATGTGTGATGTATCATGTTGTATGCATGCATGTGTGATGTATCATGTTGTCTGCATGTATGTGTGATGTATCATGTTGTATGCATGCATGTGTGATGTATCATGTTGTATGCATGCATGTGTGATGTATCATGTTGTATGCATGCATGTGTGATGTATCATGTTGTATGCATGTATGTGTGATGTATCATGTTGTATGCATGCATGTGTGATGTATCATGTTGTATGCATGCATGTGTGATGTATCATGTTGTATGCATGCGTGTGTGATGTATCATGTTGTATGCATGCATGTGTGATGTATCATGTTGTATGCATGCATGTGTGATTTATCATGTTGTATGCATGCATGTGTGATGTATCATGTTGTATGCATGTATGTGTGATGTATCATGTTGTATGCATGTATGTGTGATGTATCATGTTGTATACATGCATGTGTGATGTATCATGTTGTATGTGTGATGTATCATGTTGTATGCATGCATGTGTGATGTATCATGGTTTATGTGTGATGTATCATGTTGTATGCATGCATGTGTGATGTATCATGTTGTATGCATGTATGTGTGATGTATCATGTTGTATGCATGCATGTGTGATGTATCATGTTGTATGCATGCATGTGTGATGTATCATGGTTTATGTGTGATGTATCATGTTGTATGCATGCATGTGTGATGTATCATGTTGTATGCATGCATGTGTGATGTATCATGTTGTATGCATGCATGTGTGATGTATCATGTTGTATGCATGCATGTGTGATGTATCATGTTGTATGCATGCATGTGTGATGTATCATGTTGTATGCATGTATGTGTGATGTATCATGTTGTATACATGCATGTGTGATGTATCATGTTGTATGTGTGATGTATCATGTTGTATGCATGCATGTGTGATGTATCATGTTGTATACATGCATGTGTGATGTATCATGTTGTATGCATGCATGTGTGATGTGTCATGCTGTATGCATGCATGTGTGATGTATCATGTTGTATGTGTGATGTATCATGTTGTATGTCTGATGTATCATGTTGTATGCATGCATGTGTGATGGATCATGTTGTATGCATGCATGTGTGATGTATCATGTTGTATGCATGCATGTGTGATGTATCATGTTGTATGTGTGATGTATCATGTTGTATGCATGCATGTGTGATGTATCATGTTGTATGCATGCATGTGTGATGTATCATTTTGTATGCATGTATGTGTGATGTATCATGTTGTATACATGCATGTGTGATGTATCATGTTGTATGCATGCATGTGTGATGTATCATGTTGTATGTGTGATGTATCATGTTGTATGCATGCATGTGTGATGTATCATGTTGTATACATGCATGTGTGATGTATCATGTTGTATGCATGCATGTGTGATGTATCATGTTGTATGTGTGATGTATCATGTTGTATGTGTGATGTATCATGTTGTATGTGTGATGTATCATGTTGTATGTGTGATGTATCATGTTGTATGTGTGATGTATCATGTTGTATGTGTGATGTATCATGTTGTATGCATGTGTGATGTATCATGTTGTATGTGTGATGTATCATGTTGTATGCACGTGTGATGTATCATGTTGTATGCATGTGTGATGTATCATGTTGTATGTGTGATGTATCATGTTGTATGTGTGATGTATCATGTTGTATGTGTGATGTATCATGTTGTATGTGTGATGTATCATGTTGTATGCATGTTTGTGTGATGTATCATGTTGTATGCATGCATGTGTGATGTATCATGTTGTATGCATGCATGTGTGATGTATCATGTTGTATGCATGCATGTGTGATGTATCATGTTGTATGCATGCATGTGTGATGTATCATGTTGTATGCATGCATGTGTGATGTATCATGTTGTATGCATGCATGTGTGATGTATCATGTTGTATGTATGTGTGATGTATCATGTATGTGTGATGTATCATGTTGTATGTGTGATGTATCATGTTGTATGTGTGATTTTTCATGTTGTATGTGTGATGTATCATGTTGTATGTGTGATGTATCAATTTGTATGTGTGATGTATCATGTTGTATGCATGTATGTGTGATGTATCATGTTGTATGCATGCATGTGTGATGTATCATGTTGTATGCATGCATGTGTGATGTATCATGTTGTATGTGTGATGTATCATGTTGTATGCATGCATGTGTGATGTATCAAGTTGTATGTGTGATGTATCATGTTGTATGTGTGATGTATCATGTTGTATACATGCATGTGTGATGTATCATGTTGTATGCATGCATGTGTGATGTATCATGTTGTATGTGTGATGTATCATGTTGTATGTGTGATGTATCATGTTGTATGTGTGATGTATCATGTTGTATGTGTGATGTATCGTGTTGTATGTGTGATGTATCATGTTGTATGTGTGATGTATCATGTTGTATGCATGTGTGATGTATCATGTTGTATGTGTGATGTATCATGTTGTATGTGTGATGTATCATGTTGTATGCATGTGTGATGTATCATGTTGTATGTGTGATGTATCATGTTGTATGCACGTGTGATGTATCATGTTGTATGCATGTGTGATGTATCATGTTGTATGTGTGATGTATCATGTTGTATGTGTGATGTATCATGTTGTATGTGTGATGTATCATGTTGTATGTGTGATGTATCATGTTGTATGTGTGATGTATCATGTTGTATGCATGCATGTGTGATGTATCATGTTGTATGCATGCATGTGTGATGTATCATGTTGTATGCATGCATGTGTGATGTATCATGTTGTATGCATGTATGTGTGATGTATCATGTTGTATGCATAAATGTGTGATGTATCATGTTGTATGCATGCATGTGTGATGTATCATGTTGTATGCATGCATGTGTGATGTATCATGTTGTATGCATGTATGTGTGATGTATCATGTTTTATGCATGCATGTGCGATGTATCATGTTGTATGTGTGATGTATCATGTTGTATGCATGCATGTGTGATGTATCATGTTGTATTTGTGATGTATCATGTTGTATACATGCATGTGTGATGTATCATGTTGTATGCATGCATGTGTGATGTATCATGTTGTATGTATGTGTGATGTATCATGTTGTATGTGTGATGTATCATGTTGTATGTGTGATGTATCATGTTGTATGTGTGATTTTTCATGTTGTATGTGTGATGTATCATGTTGTATGTGTGATGTATCAATTTGTATGTGTGATGTATCATGTTGTATGCATGTATGTGTGATGTATCATGTTGTATGCATGCATGTGTGATGTATTATGTTGTATGCATGCATGTGTGATGTATCATGTTGTATGTGTGATGTATCATGTTGTATGCATGCATGTGTGATGTATCAAGTTGTATGTGTGATGTATCATGTTGTATGTGTGATGTATCATGTTGTATGTGTGATGTATCATGTTGTATGTGTGATGTATCATGTTGTATGTGTGATGTATCATGTTATATGCATGTTTGTGTGATGTATCATGTTGTATGCATGCATGTGTGATGTATCATGTTGTATGCATGCATGTGTGATGTATCATGTTGTATGCATGCATGTGTGATGTATCATGTTGTATGCATGTATGTGTGATGTATCATGTTGTATGCATGCATGTGTGATGTATCATGTTGTATGTGTGATGTATCATGTTGTATGTGTGATGTATCATGTTGTATGTGTGATGTATCATGTTGTATGTGTGATGTATCATATTGTATGTGTAATGTATCATGTTGTATGTGTGATGTATCATGTTGTATGTGTGATGTATCATGTTGTATGTGTGATGTATCATGTTGTATGCATGCATGTGTGATGTATCATGTTGTATGCATGCATGTGTGATGTATCATGTTGTATGCATGCATGTGTGATGTATCATGTTGTATGCATGCATGTGTGATGTATCATGTTGTATGCATATATGTGTGATGTATCATGTTGTATGCATGCATGTGTGATGAATCATGTTGTATGCATGCATGTGTGATGTATCATGTTGTATGCATGCATGTGTGATGTATCATGTTGTATGCATGCATGTGTGATGTATCATGTTGTATGCATGTATGTGTGATGTATCATGTTGTATGCATGCATGTGTGATGTATCATGTTGTATGCATGCATGTGTGATGTATCATGTTGTATGCATGCATGTGTGATGTATCATGTTGTATACATGCATGTGTGATGTATCATGTTGTATGCATGCATGTGTGATGTATCATGTTGTATGCATGTGTGATGTATCATGTTGTATGTGTGATGTATCATGTTGTATGTGTGATGTATCATGTTGTATGTGTGATGTATCATGTTGTATGTGTGATGTATCATGTTGTATGTGTGATGTATCATGTTGTATGCATGTGTGATGTATCATGTTGTATGCATGTGTGATGTATCATGTTGTATGTGTGATGTATCATGTTGTATGCATGTGTGATGTATCATGTTGTATGCATGTGTGATGTATCATGTTGTATGTGTGATGTATCATGTTGTATGTGTGATGTATCATGTTGTATGTGTGATGTATCATGTTGTATGTGTGATGTATCATGTTGTATGTGTGATGTATCATGTTGTATGCATGTTTGTGTGATGTATCATGTTGTATGCATGCATGTGTGATGTATCATGTTGTATGCATGCATGTGTGATGTATCATGTTGTATGCATGCATGTGTGATGTATCATGTTGTCTGCATGTATGTGTGATGTATCATGTTGTATGCATGCATGTGTGATGTATCATGTTGTATGCATGCATGTGTGATGTATCATGTTGTATGCATGCATGTGTGATGTATCATGTTGTATGCATGTATGTGTGATGTATCATGTTGTATGCATGCATGTGTGATGTATCATGTTGTATGCATGCATGTGTGATGTATCATGTTGTATGCATGCGTGTGTGATGTATCATGTTGTATGCATGCATGTGTGATGTATCATGTTGTATGCATGCATGTGTGATTTATCATGTTGTATGCATGCATGTGTGATGTATCATGTTGTATGCATGTATGTGTGATGTATCATGTTGTATGCATGTATGTGTGATGTATCATGTTGTATACATGCATGTGTGATGTATCATGTTGTATGTGTGATGTATCATGTTGTATGCATGCATGTGTGATGTATCATGGTTTATGTGTGATGTATCATGTTGTATGCATGCATGTGTGATGTATCATGTTGTATGCATGTATGTGTGATGTATCATGTTGTATACATGCATGTGTGATGTATCATGTTGTATGCATGCATGTGTGATGTATCATGTTGTATGTGTGATGTATCATGTTGTATGCATGCATGTGTGATGTATCATGTTGTATACATGCATGTGTGATGTATCATGTTGTATGCATGCATGTGTGATGTATCATGCTGTATGCATGCATGTGTGATGTATCATGTTGTATGCATGCATGTGTGATGTATCATGTTGTATGTCTGAAGTATCATGTTGTATGCATGCATGTGTGATGGATCATGTTGTATGCATGCATGTGTGATGTATCATGCTGTATGCATGCATGTGTGATGTATCATGTTGTATGCATGCATGTGTGATGTATCATGTTGTATGCATGCATGTGTGATGTATCATGTTGTATGCATGCATGTGTGATGTATCATGTTGTATGCATGTATGTGTGATGTATCATGTTGTATACATGCATGTGTGATGTATCATGTTGTATGTGTGATGTATCATGTTGTATGCATGCATGTGTGATGTATCATGTTGTATACATGCATGTGTGATGTATCATGTTGTATGCATGCATGTGTGATGTGTCATGCTGTATGCATGCATGTGTGATGTATCATGTTGTATGTGTGATGTATCATGTTGTATGTCTGATGTATCATGTTGTATGCATGCATGTGTGATGGATCATGTTGTATGCATGCATGTGTGATGTATCATGTTGTATGCATGCATGTGTGATGTATCATGTTGTATGTGTGATGTATCATGTTGTATGCATGCATGTGTGATGTATCATGTTGTATGCATGCATGTGTGATGTATCATTTTGTATGCATGTATGTGTGATGTATCATGTTGTATACATGCATGTGTGATGTATCATGTTGTATGCATGCATGTGTGATGTATCATGTTGTATGTGTGATGTATCATGTTGTATGCATGCATGTGTGATGTATCATGTTGTATACATGCATGTGTGATGTATCATGTTGTATGCATGCATGTGTGATGTATCATGCTGTATGCATGCATGTGTGATGTATCATGTTGTATGCATGCATGTGTGATGTATCATGTTGTATGTGTGATGTATCATGTTGTATACATGCATGTGTGATGTATCATGTTGCATGTGTGATGTATCATGTTGTATACATGCATGTGTGATGTATCATGTTGCATGTGTGATGTATCATGTTGTATGCATGCATGTGTGATGTATCATGTTGTATGTGTGATGTATCATGTTGTATACATGCATGTGTGATGTATCATGTTGCATGTGTGATGTATCATGTTGTATGCATGTATGTGTGATGTATCATGTTGCATGTGTGATGTATCATGTTGTATGCATGCATGTGTGATGTATCATGTTGTATGCATGTATGTGTGATGTATCATGTTGTATACATGCATGTGTGATGTATCATGTTGTATGCATGCATGTGTGATGTATCATGTTGTATGTGTGATGTATCATGTTGTATACATGCATGTGTGATGTATCATGTTGCATGTGTGATGTATCATGTTGTATGCATGTATGTGTGATGTATCATGTTGCATGTGTGATGTATCATGTTGTATGCATGCATGTGTGATGTATCATGTTGTATGCATGTATGTGTGATGTATCATGTTGTATGCATGCATGTGTGATGTATCATGTTGTATGCATGCATGTGTGATGTATCAATTTGTATGCATGCATGTGTGATGTATCATGTTGTATGCATGCATGTGTGATGTATCATGTTGTATGCATGCATGTGTGATGTATCATGTTGTATGTGTGATGTATCATGTTGTATGCATGCATGTGTGATGTATCATGTTGTATACATGCATGTGTGATGTATCATGTTGTATGCATGCATGTGTGATGTATCATGCTGTATGCATGCATGTGTGATGTATCATGTTGTATGCATGCATGTGTGATGTATCATGTTGTATGTGTGATGTATCATGTTGTATGTCTGATGTATCATGTTGTATGCATGCATGTGTGATGTATCATGTTGTATGCATGCATGTGTGATGTATCATGTTGTATGCATGCATGTGTGATGTATCATGTTGTATGTGTGATGTATCATGTTGTATGCATGCATGTGTGATGTATCATGTTGTATGCATGCATGTGTGATGTATCATTTTGTATGCATGTATGTGTGATGTATCATGTTGTATACATGCATGTGTGATGTATCATGTTGTATGCATGCATGTGTGATGTATCATGTTGTATGTGTGATGTATCATGTTGTATGCATGCATGTGTGATGTATCATGTTGTATACATGCATGTGTGATGTATCATGTTGTATGCATGCATGTGTGATGTATCATGCTGTATGCATGCATGTGTGATGAATCATGTTGTATGCATGCATGTGTGATGTATCATGTTGTATGTGTGATGTATCATGTTGTATACATGCATGTGTGATGTATCATGTTGCACGTGTGATGTATCATGTTGTATACATGCATGTGTGATGTATCATGTTGCATGTGTGATGTATCATGTTGTATGCATGCATGTGTGATGTATCATGTTGTATGTGTGATGTATCATGTTGTATACATGCATGTGTGATGTATCATGTTGCATGTGTGATGTATCATGTTGTATGCATGTATGTGTGATGTATCATGTTGCATGTGTGATGTATCATGTTGTATGCATGCATGTGTGATGTATCATGTTGTATGCATGTATGTGTGATGTATCATGTTGTATACATGCATGTGTGATGTATCATGTTGTATGTGTGATGTATCATGTTGTATGCATGTATGTGTGATGTATCATGTTGTATACATGCATGTGTGATGTATCATGTTGTATGTGTGATGTATCATGTTGTATGCATGTATGTGTGATGTATCATGTTGTATACATGCATGTGTGATGTATCATGTTGCATGTGTGATGTATCATGTTGTATGCATGTATGTGTGATGTATCATGTTGTATACATGTATGTGTGATGTATCATGTTGTATGTATGCATGTGTGATGTATCATGTTGTATGTGTGATGTATCATGTTGTATGCACGTGTGATGTATCATGTTGTATGCATGTGTGATGTATCATGTTGTATGTGTGATGTATCATGTTGTATGTGTGATGTATCATGTTGTATGTGTGATGTATCATGTTGTATGTGTGATGTATCATGTTGTATGTGTGATGTATCATGTTGTATGCATGCATGTGTGATGTATCATGTTGTATGCATGCATGTGTGATGTATCATGTTGTATGCATGCATGTGTGATGTATCATGTTGTATGCATGTATGTGTGATGTATCATGTTGTATGCATAAATGTGTGATGTATCATGTTGTATGCATGCATGTGTGATGTATCATGTTGTATGCATGCATGTGTGATGTATCATGTTGTATGCATGTATGTGTGATGTATCATGTTTTATGCATGCATGTGCGATGTATCATGTTGTATGTGTGATGTATCATGTTGTATGCATGCATGTGTGATGTATCATGTTGTATGTGTGATGTATCATGTTGTATACATGCATGTGTGATGTATCATGTTGTATGCATGCATGTGTGATGTATCATGTTGTATGTATGTGTTATGTATCATGTTGTATGTGTGATGTATCATGTTGTATGTGTGATGTATCATGTTGTATGTGTGATTTTTCATGTTGTATGTGTGATGTATCATGTTGTATGTGTGATGTATCAATTTGTATGTGTGATGTATCATGTTGTATGCATGTATGTGTGATGTATCATGTTGTATGCATGCATGTGTGATGTATCAAGTTGTATGTGTGATGTATCATGTTGTATGTGTGATGTATCATGTTGTATGTGTGATGTATCATGTTGTATGTGTGATGTATCATGTTATATGCATGTTTGTGTGATGTATCATGTTGTATGCATGCATGTGTGATGTATCATGTTGTATGCATGCATGTGTGATGTATCATGTTGTATGCATGCATGTGTGATGTATCATGTTGTATGCATGTATGTGTGATGTATCATGTTGTATGCATGCATGTGTGATGTATCATGTTGTATGTGTGATGTATCATGTTGTATGTGTGATGTATCATGTTGTATGTGTGATGTATCATGTTGTATGTGTGATGTATCATATTGTATGTGTAATGTATCATGTTGTATGTGTGATGTATCATGTTGTATGTGTGATGTATCATGTTGTATGTGTGATGTATCATGTTGTATGCATGCATGTGTGATGTATCATGTTGTATGCATGCATGTGTGATGTATCATGTTGTATGCATGCATGTGTGATGTATCATGTTGTATGCATGCATGTGTGATGTATCATGTTGTATGCATATATGTGTGATGTATCATGTTGTATGCATGCATGTGTGATGTATCATGTTGTATGCATGCATGTGTGATGTATCATGTTGTATGCATGCATGTGTGATGTATCATGTTGTATGCATGCATGTGTGATGTATCATGTTGTATGCATGTATGTGTGATGTATCATGTTGTATGCATGCATGTGTGATGTATCATGTTGTATGCATGCATGTGTGATGTATCATGTTGTATGCATGCATGTGTGATGTATCATGTTGTATACATGCATGTGTGATGTATCATGTTGTATGCATGCATGTGTGATGTATCATGTTGTATGCATGTGTGATGTATCATGTTGTATGTGTGATGTATCATGTTGTATGTGTGATGTATCATGTTGTATGTGTGATGTATCATGTTGTATGTGTGATGTATCATGTTGTATGTGTGATGTATCATGTTGTATGCATGTGTGATGTATCATGTTGTATGTGTGATGTATCATGTTGTATGTGTGATGTATCATGTTGTATGCATGTGATGTATCATGTTGTATGTGTGATGTATCATGTTGTATGTGTGATGTATCATGTTGTATGCATGTTGTGTGATGTATCATGTTGTATGCATGCATGTGTGATGTATCATGTTGTATGCATGCATGTGTGATGTATCATGTTGTATGCATGCATGTGTGATGTATCATGTTGTATGCATGTATGTGTGATGTATCATGTTGTATGCATGCATGTGTGATGTATCATGTTGTATGCATGCATGTGTGATGTATCATGTTGTATGCATGCATGTGTGATGTATCATGTTGTATGCATGCATGTGTGATGTATCATGTTGTATGCATGCATGTGTGATGTATCATGTTGTATGCATGCATGTGTGATGTATCATGTTGTATGCATGCGTGTGTGATGTATCATGTTGTATGCATGCATGTGTGATGTATCATGTTGTATGCATGCATGTGTGATGTATCATGTTGTATGCATGCATGTGTGATGTATCATGTTGTATGCATGCATGTGTGATGTATCATGTTGTATGCATGTATGTGTGATGTATCATGTTGTATGCATGTATGTGTGATGTATCATGTTGTATACATGCATGTGTGATGTATCATGTTGTATGTGTGATGTATCATGTTGTATGCATGCATGTGTGATGTATCATGGTTTATGTGTGATGTATCATGTTGTATGCATGCATGTGTGATGTATCATGTTGTATGCATGTATGTGTGATGTATCATGTTGTATACATGCATGTGTGATGTATCATGTTGTATGCATGCATGTGTGATGTATCATGTTGTATGTGTGATGTATCATGTTGTATGCATGCATGTGTGATGTATCATGTTGTATACATGCAAGTGTGATGTATCATGTTGTATGCATGCATGTGTGATGTATCATGCTGTATGCATGCATGTGTGATGTATCATGTTGTATGCATGCATGTGTGATGTATCATGTTGTATGTCTGAAGTATCATGTTGTATGCATGCATGTGTGATGGATCATGTTGTATGCATGCATGTGTGATGTATCATGTTGTATAAATGCATGTGTGATGTATCATGTTGTATGCATGCATGTGTGATGTATCATGTTGTATGCATGCATGTGTGATGTATCATGTTGTATGCATGTATGTGTGATGTATCATGTTGTGTACATGCATGTGTGATGTATCATGTTGTATGTGTGATGTATCATGTTGTATGCATGCATGTGTGATGTATCATGTTGTATACATGCATGTGTGATGTATCATGTTGTATGCATGCATGTGTGATGTGTCATGCTGTATGCATGCATGTGTGATGTATCATGTTGTATGTGTGATGTATCATGTTGTATGTCTGATGTATCATGTTGTATGCATGCATGTGTGATGGATCATGTTGTATGCATGCATGTGTGATGTATCATGTTGTATGCATGCATGTGTGATGTATCATGTTGTATGTGTGATGTATCATGTTGTATGCATGCATGTGTGATGTATCATGTTGTATGCATGCATGTGTGATGTATCATTTTGTATGCATGTATGTGTGATGTATCATGTTGTATACATGCATGTGTGATGTATCATGTTGTATGCATGCATGTGTGATGTATCATGTTGTATGTGTGATGTATCATGTTGTATGCATGCATGTGTGATGTATCATGTTGTATACATGCATGTGTGATGTATCATGTTGTATGCATGCATGTGTGATGTATCATGCTGTATGCATGCATGTGTGATGTATCATGTTGTATGCATGCATGTGTGATGTATCATGTTGTATGTGTGATGTATCATGTTGTATACATGCATGTGTGATGTATCATGTTGCATGTGTGATGTATCATGTTGTATACATGCATGTGTTATGTATCATGTTGCATGTGTGATGTATCATGTTGTATGCATGCATGTGTGATGTATCATGTTGTATGTGTGATGTATCATGTTGTATACATGCATGTGTGATGTATCATGTTGCATGTGTGATGTATCATGTTGTATGCATGTATGTGTGATGTATCATGTTGCATGTGTGATGTATCATGTTGTATGCATGCATGTGTGATGTATCATGTTGTATGCATGTATGTGTGATGTATCATGTTGTATACATGCATGTGTGATGTATCATGTTGTATGCATGCATGTGTGATGTATCATGTTGTATGTGTGATGTATCATGTTGTATACATGCATGTGTGATGTATCATGTTGCATGTGTGATGTATCATGTTGTATGCATGTATGTGTGATGTATCATGTTGCATGTGTGATGTATCATGTTGTATGCATGCATGTGTGATGTATCATGTTGTATGCATGTATGTGTGATGTATCATGTTGTATGCATGCATGTGTGATGTATCATGTTGTATGCATGCATGTGTGATGTATCAATTTGTATGCATGCATGTGTGATGTATCATGTTGTATGCATGCATGTGTGATGTATCATGTTGTATGCATGCATGTGTGATGTATCATGTTGTATGTGTGATGTATCATGTTGTATGCATGCATGTGTGATGTATCATGTTGTATACATGCATGTGTGATGTATCATGTTGTATGCATGCATGTGTGATGTATCATGCTGTATGCATGCATGTGTGATGTATCATGTTGTATGCATGCATGTGTGATGTATCATGTTGTATGCATGTATGTGTGATGTATCATGTTGTATGCATAAATGTGTGATGTATCATGTTGTATGCATGCATGTGTGATGTATCATGTTGTATGCATGCATGTGTGATGTATCATGTTGTATGCATGTATGTGTGATGTATCATGTTTTATGCATGCATGTGCGATGTATCATGTTGTATGTGTGATGTATCATGTTGTATGCATGCATGTGTGATGTATCATGTTGTATGTGTGATGTATCATGTTGTATACATGCATGTGTGATGTATCATGTTGTATGCATGCATGTGTGATGTATCATGTTGTATGTATGTGTGATGTATCATGTTGTATGTGTGATGTATCATGTTGTATGTGTGATGTATCATGTTGTATGTGTGATTTTTCATGTTGTATGTGTGATGTATCATGTTGTATGTGTGATGTATCAATTTGTATGTGTGATGTATCATGTTGTATGCATGTATGTTTGATGTATCATGTTGTATGCATGCATGTGTGATGTATTATGTTGTAAGCATGCATGTGTGATGTATCATGTTGTATGTGTGATGTATCATGTTGTATGCATGCATGTGTGATGTATCAAGTTGTATGTGTGATGTATCATGTTGTATGTGTGATGTATCATGTTGTATGTGTGATGTATCATGTTGTATGTGTGATGTATCATGTTGTATGTGTGATGTATCATGTTATATGCATGCTTGTGTGATGTATCATGTTGTATGCATGCATGTGTGATGTATCATGTTGTATGCATGCATGTGTGATGTATCATGTTGTATGCATGCATGTGTGATGTATCATGTTGTATGCATGTATGTGTGATGTATCATGTTGTATGCATGCATGTGTGATGTATCATGTTGTATGTGTGATGTATCATGTTGTATGTGTGATGTATCATGTTGTATGTGTGATGTATCATGTTGTATGTGTGATGTATCATATTGTATGTGTAATGTATCATGTTGTATGTGTGATGTATCATGTTGTATGTGTGATGTATCATGTTGTATGTGTGATGTATCATGTTGTATGCATGCATGTGTGATGTATCATGTTGTATGCATGCATGTGTGATGTATCATGTTGTATGCATGCATGTGTGATGTATCATGTTGTATGCATGCATGTGTGATGTATCATGTTGTATGCATATATGTGTGATGTATCATGTTGTATGCATGCATGTGTGATGTATCATGTTGTATGCATGCATGTGTGATGTATCATGTTGTATGCATGCATGTGTGATGTATCATGTTGTATGCATGCATGTGTGATGTATCATGTTGTATGCATGTATGTGTGATGTATCATGTTGTATGCATGCATGTGTGATGTATCATGTTGTATGCATGCATGTGTGATGTATCATGTTGTATGCATGCATGTGTGATGTATCATGTTGTATACATGCATGTGTGATGTATCATGTTGTATGCATGCATGTGTGATGTATCATGTTGTATGCATGTGTGATGTATCATGTTGTATGTGTGATGTATCATGTTGTATGTGTGATGTATCATGTTGTATGTGTGATGTATCATGTTGTATGTGTGATGTATCATGTTGTATGTGTGATGTATCATGTTGTATGCATGTGTGATGTATCATGTTGTATGTGTGATGTATCATGTTGTATGTGTGATGTATCATGTTGTATGTGTGATGTATCATGTTGTATGTGTGATGTATCATGTTGTATGTGTGATGTATCATGTTGTATGCATGTTTGTGTGATGTATCATGTTGTATGCATGCATGTGTGATGTATCATGTTGTATGCATGCATGTGTGATGTATCATGTTGTATGCATGCATGTGTGATGTATCATGTTGTCTGCATGTATGTGTGATGTATCATGTTGTATGCATGCATGTGTGATGTATCATGTTGTATGCATGCATGTGTGATGTATCATGTTGTATGCATGCATGTGTGATGTATCATGTTGTATGCATGTATGTGTGATGTATCATGTTGTATGCATGCATGTGTGATGTATCATGTTGTATGCATGCATGTGTGATGTATCATGTTGTATGCATGCGTGTGTGATGTATCATGTTGTATGCATGCATGTGTGATGTATCATGTTGTATGCATGCATGTGTGATTTATCATGTTGTATGCATGCATGTGTGATGTATCATGTTGTATGCATGTATGTGTGATGTATCATGTTGTATGCATGTATGTGTGATGTATCATGTTGTATACATGCATGTGTGATGTATCATGTTGTATGTGTGATGTATCATGTTGTATGCATGCATGTGTGATGTATCATGGTTTATGTGTGATGTATCATGTTGTATGCATGCATGTGTGATGTATCATGTTGTATGCATGTATGTGTGATGTATCATGTTGTATGCATGCATGTGTGATGTATCATGTTGTATGCATGCATGTGTGATGTATCATGGTTTATGTGTGATGTATCATGTTGTATGCATGCATGTGTGATGTATCATGTTGTATGCATGCATGTGTGATGTATCATGTTGTATGCATGCATGTGTGATGTATCATGTTGTATGCATGCATGTGTGATGTATCATGTTGTATGCATGCATGTGTGATGTATCATGTTGTATGCATGTATGTGTGATGTATCATGTTGTATACATGCATGTGTGATGTATCATGTTTATGTGTGATGTATCATGTTGTATGCATGCATGTGTGATGTATCATGTTGTATACATGCATGTGTGATGTATCATGTTGTATGCATGCATGTGTGATGTGTCATGCTGTATGCATGCATGTGTGATGTATCATGTTGTATGTGTGATGTATCATGTTGTATGTCTGATGTATCATGTTGTATGCATGCATGTGTGATGGATCATGTTGTATGCATGCATGTGTGATGTATCATGTTGTATGCATGCATGTGTGATGTATCATGTTGTATGTGTGATGTATCATGTTGTATGCATGCATGTGTGATGTATCATGTTGTATGCATGCATGTGTGATGTATCATTTTGTATGCATGTATGTGTGATGTATCATGTTGTATACATGCATGTGTGATGTATCATGTTGTATGCATGCATGTGTGATGTATCATGTTGTATGTGTGATGTATCATGTTGTATGCATGCATGTGTGATGTATCATGTTGTATACATGCATATGTGATGTATCATGTTGTATGCATGCATGTGTGATGTATCATGTTGTATGTGTGATGTATCATGTTGTATGTGTGATGTATCATGTTGTATGTGTGATGTATCATGTTGTATGTGTGATGTATCATGTTGTATGTGTGATGTATCATGTTGTATGTGTGATGTATCATGTTGTATGCATGTGTGATGTATCATGTTGTATGTGTGATGTATCATGTTGTATGCACGTGTGATGTATCATGTTGTATGCATGTGTGATGTATCATGTTGTATGTGTGATGTATCATGTTGTATGTGTGATGTATCATGTTGTATGTGTGATGTATCATGTTGTATGTGTGATGTATCATGTTGTATGCATGTTTGTGTGATGTATCATGTTGTATGCATGCATGTGTGATGTATCATGTTGTATGCATGCATGTGTGATGTATCATGTTGTATGCATGCATGTGTGATGTATCATGTTGTATGCATGCATGTGTGATGTATCATGTTGTATGCATGCATGTGTGATGTATCATGTTGTATGCATGCATGTGTGATGTATCATGTTGTATGCATGCATGTGTGATGTATCATGTTGTATGTATGTGTGATGTATCATGTATGTGTGATGTATCATGTTGTATGTGTGATGTATCATGTTGTATGTGTGATTTTTCATGTTGTATGTGTGATGTATCATGTTGTATGTGTGATGTATCAATTTGTATGTGTGATGTATCATGTTGTATGCATGTATGTGTGATGTATCATGTTGTATGCATGCATGTGTGATGTATCATGTTGTATGCATGCATGTGTGATGTATCATGTTGTATGTGTGATGTATCATGTTGTATGCATGCATGTGTGATGTATCAAGTTGTATGTGTGATGTATCATGTTGTATGTGTGATGTATCATGTTGTATACATGCATGTGTGATGTATCATGTTGTATGCATGCATGTGTGATGTATCATGTTGTATGTGTGATGTATCATGTTGTATGTGTGATGTATCATGTTGTATGTGTGATGTATCATGTTGTATGTGTGATGTATCGTGTTGTATGTGTGATGTATCATGTTGTATGTGTGATGTATCATGTTGTATGCATGTGTGATGTATCATGTTGTATGTGTGATGTATCATGTTGTATGTGTGATGTATCATGTTGTATGCATGTGTGATGTATCATGTTGTATGTGTGATGTATCATGTTGTATGCACGTGTGATGTATCATGTTGTATGCATGTGTGATGTATCATGTTGTATGTGTGATGTATCATGTTGTATGTGTGATGTATCATGTTGTATGTGTGATGTATCATGTTGTATGTGTGATGTATCATGTTGTATGTGTGATGTATCATGTTGTATGCATGCATGTGTGATGTATCATGTTGTATGCATGCATGTGTGATGTATCATGTTGTATGCATGCATGTGTGATGTATCATGTTGTATGCATGTATGTGTGATGTATCATGTTGTATGCATAAATGTGTGATGTATCATGTTGTATGCATGCATGTGTGATGTATCATGTTGTATGCATGCATGTGTGATGTATCATGTTGTATGCATGTATGTGTGATGTATCATGTTTTATGCATGCATGTGCGATGTATCATGTTGTATGTGTGATGTATCATGTTGTATGCATGCATGTGTGATGTATCATGTTGTATTTGTGATGTATCATGTTGTATACATGCATGTGTGATGTATCATGTTGTATGCATGCATGTGTGATGTATCATGTTGTATGTATGTGTGATGTATCATGTTGTATGTGTGATGTATCATGTTGTATGTGTGATGTATCATGTTGTATGTGTGATTTTTCATGTTGTATGTGTGATGTA
This sequence comes from Nerophis ophidion, assembly GCF_033978795.1. Taxonomy (NCBI): domain Eukaryota; kingdom Metazoa; phylum Chordata; class Actinopteri; order Syngnathiformes; family Syngnathidae; genus Nerophis; species Nerophis ophidion. The sequence continues at coordinate 54,230 of NW_026907188.1, read as the reverse complement.
TCATGTTGTATGTGTGATGTATCAATTTGTATGTGTGATGTATCATGTTGTATGCATGTATGTGTGATGTATCATGTTGTATGCATGCATGTGTGATGTATTATGTTGTATGCATGCATGTGTGATGTATCATGTTGTATGTGTGATGTATCATGTTGTATGCATGCATGTGTGATGTATCAAGTTGTATGTGTGATGTATCATGTTGTATGTGTGATGTATCATGTTGTATGTGTGATGTATCATGTTGTATGTGTGATGTATCATGTTGTATGTGTGATGTATCATGTTATATGCATGTTTGTGTGATGTATCATGTTGTATGCATGCATGTGTGATGTATCATGTTGTATGCATGCATGTGTGATGTATCATGTTGTATGCATGCATGTGTGATGTATCATGTTGTATGCATGTATGTGTGATGTATCATGTTGTATGCATGCATGTGTGATGTATCATGTTGTATGTGTGATGTATCATGTTGTATGTGTGATGTATCATGTTGTATGTGTGATGTATCATATTGTATGTGTAATGTATCATGTTGTATGTGTGATGTATCATGTTGTATGTGTGATGTATCATGTTGTATGTGTGATGTATCATGTTGTATGCATGCATGTGTGATGTATCATGTTGTATGCATGCATGTGTGATGTATCATGTTGTATGCATGCATGTGTGATGTATCATGTTGTATGCATGCATGTGTGATGTATCATGTTGTATGCATATATGTGTGATGTATCATGTTGTATGCATGCATGTGTGATGTATCATGTTGTATGCATGCATGTGTGATGTATCATGTTGTATGCATGCATGTGTGATGTATCATGTTGTATGCATGCATGTGTGATGTATCATGTTGTATGCATGCATGTGTGATGTATCATGTTGTATGCATGCATGTGTGATGTATCATGTTGTATGCATGTATGTGTGATGTATCATGTTGTATGCATGCATGTGTGATGTATCATGTTGTATGCATGCATGTGTGATGTATCATGTTGTATGCATGCATGTGTGATGTATCATGTTGTATACATGCATGTGTGATGTATCATGTTGTATGCATGCATGTGTGATGTATCATGTTGTATGCATGTGTGATGTATCATGTTGTATGTGTGATGTATCATGTTGTATGTGTGATGTATCATGTTGTATGTGTGATGTATCATGTTGTATGTGTGATGTATCATGTTGTATGTGTGATGTATCATGTTGTATGTGTGATGTATCATGTTGTATGCATGTGTGATGTATCATGTTGTATGTGTGATGTATCATGTTGTATGTGTGATGTATCATGTTGTATGTGTGATGTATCATGTTGTATGTGTGATGTATCATGTTGTATGTGTGATGTATCATGTTGTATGCATGTTTGTGTGATGTATCATGTTGTATGCATGCATGTGTGATGTATCATGTTGTATGCATGCATGTGTGATGTATCATGTTGTATGCATGCATGTGTGATGTATCATGTTGTCTGCATGTATGTGTGATGTATCATGTTGTATGCATGCATGTGTGATGTATCATGTTGTATGCATGCATGTGTGATGTATCATGTTCTATGCATGCATATGTGATGTATCATGTTGTATGCATGTATGTGTGATGTATCATGTTGTATGCATGCATGTGTGATGTATCATGTTGTATGCATGCATGTGTGATGTATCATGTTGTATGCATGCGTGTGTGATGTATCATGTTGTATGCATGCATGTGTGATGTATCATGTTGTATGCATGCATGTGTGATTTATCATGTTGTATGCATGCATGTGTGATGTCATGTTGTATGCATGTATGTGTGATGTATCATGTTGTATGCATGTATGTGTGATGTATCATGTTGTATACATGCATGTGTGATGTATCATGTTGTATGTGTGATGTATCATGTTGTATGCATGCATGTGTGATGTATCATGGTTTATGTGTGATGTATCATGTTGTATGCATGCATGTGTGATGTATCATGTTGTATGCATGTATGTGTGATGTATCATGTTGTATACATGCATGTGTGATGTATCATGTTGTATGCATGCATGTGTGATGTATCATGTTGTATGTGTGATGTATCATGTTGTATGCATGCATGTGTGATGTATCATGTTGTATACATGCATGTGTGATGTATCATGTTGTATGCATGCATGTGTGATGTATCATGCTGTATGCATGCATGTGTGATGTATCATGTTGTATGCATGCATGTGTGATGTATCATGTTGTATGTCTGAAGTATCATGTTGTATGCATGCATGTGTGATGGATCATGTTGTATGCATGCATGTGTGATGTATCATGTTGTATGCATGCATGTGTGATGTATCATGTTGTATGCATGCATGTGTGATGTATCATGTTGTATGCATGCATGTGTGATGTATCATGTTGTATGCATGCATGTGTGATGTATCATGTTGTATGCATGTATGTGTGATGTATCATGTTGTATACATGCATGTGTGATGTATCATGTTGTATGTGTGATGTATCATGTTGTATGCATGCATGTGTGATGTATCATGTTGTATACATGCATGTGTGATGTATCATGTTGTATGCATGCATGTGTGATGTGTCATGCTGTATGCATGCATGTGTGATGTATCATGTTGTATGTGTGATGTATCATGTTGTATGTCTGATGTATCATGTTGTATGCATGCATGTGTGATGGATCATGTTGTATGCATGCATGTGTGATGTATCATGTTGTATGCATGCATGTGTGATGTATCATGTTGTATGTGTGATGTATCATGTTGTATGCATGCATGTGTGATGTATCATGTTGTATGCATGCATGTGTGATGTATCATTTTGTATGCATGTATGTGTGATGTATCATGTTGTATACATGCATGTGTGATGTATCATGTTGTATGCATGCATGTGTGATGTATCATGTTGTATGTGTGATGTATCATGTTGTATGCATGCATGTGTGATGTATCATGTTGTATACATGCATGTGTGATGTATCATGTTGTATGCATGCATGTGTGATGTATCATGCTGTATGCATGCATGTGTGATGTATCATGTTGTATGCATGCATGTGTGATGTATCATGTTGTATGTGTGATGTATCATGTTGTATACATGCATGTGTGATGTATCATGTTGCATGTGTGATGTATCATGTTGTATACATGCATGTGTGATGTATCATGTTGCATGTGTGATGTATCATGTTGTATGCATGCATGTGTGATGTATCATGTTGTATGTGTGATGTATCATGTTGTATACATGCATGTGTGATGTATCATGTTGCATGTGTGATGTATCATGTTGTATGCATGTATGTGTGATGTATCATGTTGCATGTGTGATGTATCATGTTGTATGCATGCATGTGTGATGTATCATGTTGTATGCATGTATGTGTGATGTATCATGTTGTATACATGCATGTGTGATGTATCATGTTGTATGTGTGATGTATCATGTTGTATGTGTGATGTATCATGTTGTATACATGCATGTGTGATGTATCATGTTGCATGTGTGATGTATCATGTTGTATGCATGTATGTGTGATGTATCATGTTGCATGTGTGATGTATCATGTTGTATGCATGCATGTGTGATGTATCATGTTGTATGCATGTATGTGCGATGTATCATGTTGTATGCATGCATGTGTGATGTATCATGTTGTATGCATGCATGTGTGATGTATCAATTTGTATGCATGCATGTGTGATGTATCATGTTGTATGCATGCATGTGTGATGTATCATGTTGTATGCATGCATGTGTGATGTATCATGTTGTATGTGTGATGTATCATGTTGTATGCATGCATGTGTGATGTATCATGTTGTATGTGTGATGTATCATGTTGTATACATGCATGTGTGATGTATCATGTTGTATACATGCATGTGTGATGTATCATGTTGTATGCATGCATGTGTGATGTATCATGCTGTATGCATGCATGTGTGATGTATCATGTTGTATGCATGCATGTGTGATGTATCATGTTGTATGTGTGATGTATCATGTTGTATGTCTGATGTATCATGTTGTATGCATGCATGTGTGATGTATCATGTTGTATGCATGCATGTGTGATGTATCATGTTGTATGCATGCATGTGTGATGTATCATGTTGTATGTGTGATGTATCATGTTGTATGCATGCATGTGTGATGTATCATGTTGTATGCATGCATGTGTGATGTATCATTTTGTATGCATGTATGTGTGATGTATCATGTTGTATACATGCATGTGTGATGTATCATGTTGTATGCATGCATGTGTGATGTATCATGTTGTATGTGTGATGTATCATGTTGTATGCATGCATGTGTGATGTATCATGTTGTATACATGCATGTGTGATGTATCATGTTGTATGCATGCATGTGTGATGTATCATGCTGTATGCATGCATGTGTGATGAATCATGTTGTATGCATGCATGTGTGATGTATCATGTTGTATGTGTGATGTATCATGTTGTATACATGCATGTGTGATGTATCATGTTGCACGTGTGATGTATCATGTTGTATACATGCATCTGTGATGTATCATGTTGCATGTGTGATGTATCATGTTGTATGCATGCATGTGTGATGTATCATGTTGTATGTGTGATGTATCATGTTGTATACATGCATGTGTGATGTATCATGTTGCATGTGTGATGTATCATGTTGTATGCATGTATGTGTGATGTATCATGTTGCATGTGTGATGTATCATGTTGTATGCATGCATGTGTGATGTATCATGTTGTATGCATGTATGTGTGATGTATCATGTTGTATACATGCATGTGTGATGTATCATGTTGTATGTGTGATGTATCATGTTGTATGCATGTATGTGTGATGTATCATGTTGTATACATGCATGTGTGATGTATCATGTTGTATGTGTGATGTATCATGTTGTATGCATGTATGTGTGATGTATCATGTTGTATACATGCATGTGTGATGTATCATGTTGCATGTGTGATGTATCATGTTGTATGCATGTATGTGTGATGTATCATGTTGTATACATGTATGTGTGATGTATCATGTTGTATGTATGCATGTGTGATGTATCATGTTGTATGTGTGATGTATCATGTTGTATGCACGTGTGATGTATCATGTTGTATGCATGTGTGATGTATCATGTTGTATGTGTGATGTATCATGTTGTATGTGTGATGTATCATGTTGTATGTGTGATGTATCATGTTGTATGTGTGATGTATCATGTTGTATGTGTGATGTATCATGTTGTATGCATGCATGTGTGATGTATCATGTTGTATGCATGCATGTGTGATGTATCATGTTGTATGCATGCATGTGTGATGTATCATGTTGTATGCATGTATGTGTGATGTATCATGTTGTATGCATAAATGTGTGATGTATCATGTTGTATGCATGCATGTGTGATGTATCATGTTGTATGCATGCATGTGTGATGTATCATGTTGTATGCATGTATGTGTGATGTATCATGTTTTATGCATGCATGTGCGATGTATCATGTTGTATGTGTGATGTATCATGTTGTATGCATGCATGTGTGATGTATCATGTTGTATGTGTGATGTATCATGTTGTATACATGCATGTGTGATGTATCATGTTGTATGCATGCATGTGTGATGTATCATGTTGTATGTATGTGTTATGTATCATGTTGTATGTGTGATGTATCATGTTGTATGTGTGATGTATCATGTTGTATGTGTGATTTTTCATGTTGTATGTGTGATGTATCATGTTGTATGTGTGATGTATCAATTTGTATGTGTGATGTATCATGTTGTATGCATGTATGTGTGATTTATCATGTTGTATGCATGCATGTGTGATGTATTATGTTGTATGCATGCATGTGTGATGTATCATGTTGTATGTGTGATGTATCATGTTGTATGCATGCATGTGTGATGTATCAAGTTGTATGTGTGATGTATCATGTTGTATGTGTGATGTATCATGTTGTATGTGTGATGTATCATGTTGTATGTGTGATGTATCATGTTGTATGTGTGATGTATCATGTTATATGCATGTTTGTGTGATGTATCATGTTGTATGCATGCATGTGTGATGTATCATGTTGTATGCATGCATGTGTGATGTATCATGTTGTATGCATGCATGTGTGATGTATCATGTTGTATGCATGTATGTGTGATGTATCATGTTGTATGCATGCATGTGTGATGTATCATGTTGTATGTGTGATGTATCATGTTGTATGTGTGATGTATCATGTTGTATGTGTGATGTATCATGTTGTATGTGTGATGTATCATATTGTATGTGTAATGTATCATGTTGTATGTGTGATGTATCATGTTGTATGTGTGATGTATCATGTTGTATGTGTGATGTATCATGTTGTATGCATGCATGTGTGATGTATCATGTTGTATGCATGCATGTGTGATGTATCATGTTGTATGCATGCATGTGTGATGTATCATGTTGTATGCATGCATGTGTGATGTATCATGTTGTATGCATATATGTGTGATGTATCATGTTGTATGCATGCATGTGTGATGTATCATGTTGTATGCATGCATGTGTGATGTATCATGTTGTATGCATGCATGTGTGATGTATCATGTTGTATGCATGCATGTGTGATGTATCATGTTGTATGCATGTATGTGTGATGTATCATGTTGTATGCATGCATGTGTGATGTATCATGTTGTATGCATGCATGTGTGATGTATCATGTTGTATGCATGCATGTGTGATGTATCATGTTGTATACATGCATGTGTGATGTATCATGTTGTATGCATGCATGTGTGATGTATCATGTTGTATGCATGTGTGATGTATCATGTTGTATGTGTGATGTATCATGTTGTATGTGTGATGTATCATGTTGTATGTGTGATGTATCATGTTGTATGTGTGATGTATCATGTTGTATGTGTGATGTATCATGTTGTATGCATGTGTGATGTATCATGTTGTATGTGTGATGTATCATGTTGTATGTGTGATGTATCATGTTGTATGTGTGATGTATCATGTTGTATGTGTGATGTATCATGTTGTATGTGTGATGTATCATGTTGTATGCATGTTTGTGTGATGTATCATGTTGTATGCATGCATGTGTGATGTATCATGTTGTATGCATGCATGTGTGATGTATCATGTTGTATGCATGCATGTGTGATGTATCATGTTGTCTGCATGTATGTGTGATGTATCATGTTGTATGCATGCATGTGTGATGTATCATGTTGTATGCATGCATGTGTGATGTATCATGTTGTATGCATGCATGTGTGATGTATCATGTTGTATGCATGTATGTGTGATGTATCATGTTGTATGCATGCATGTGTGATGTATCATGTTGTATGCATGCATGTGTGATGTATCATGTTGTATGCATGCGTGTGTGATGTATCATGTTGTATGCATGCATGTGTGATGTATCATGTTGTATGCATGCATGTGTGATTTATCATGTTGTATGCATGCATGTGTGATGTATCATGTTGTATGCATGTATGTGTGATGTATCATGTTGTATGCATGTATGTGTGATGTATCATGTTGTATACATGCATGTGTGATGTATCATGTTGTATGTGTGATGTATCATGTTGTATGCATGCATGTGTGATGTATCATGGTTTATGTGTGATGTATCATGTTGTATGCATGCATGTGTGATGTATCATGTTGTATGCATGTATGTGTGATGTATCATGTTGTATACATGCATGTGTGATGTATCATGTTGTATGCATGCATGTGTGATGTATCATGTTGTATGTGTGATGTATCATGTTGTATGCATGCATGTGTGATGTATCATGTTGTATACATGCATGTGTGATGTATCATGTTGTATGCATGCATGTGTGATGTATCATGCTGTATGCATGCATGTGTGATGTATCATGTTGTATGCATGCATGTGTGATGTATCATGTTGTATGTCTGAAGTATCATGTTGTATGCATGCATGTGTGATGGATCATGTTGTATGCATGCATGTGTGATGTATCATGTTGTATGCATGCATGTGTGATGTATCATGTTGTATGCATGCATGTGTGATGTATCATGTTGTATGCATGCATGTGTGATGTATCATGTTGTATGCATGTATGTGTGATGTATCATGTTGTATACATGCATGTGTGATGTATCATGTTGTATGTGTGATGTATCATGTTTTATGCATGCATGTGTGATGTATCATGTTGTATACATGCATGTGTGATGTATCATGTTGTATGCATGCATGTGTGATGTGTCATGCTGTATGCATGCATGTGTGATGTATCATGTTGTATGTGTGATGTATCATGTTGTATGTCTGATGTATCATGTTGTATGCATGCATGTGTGATGGATCATGTTGTATGCATGCATGTGTGATGTATCATGTTGTATGCATGCATGTGTGATGTATCATGTTGTATGTGTGATGTATCATGTTGTATGCATGCATGTGTGATGTATCATGTTGTATGCATGCATGTGTGATGTATCATTTTGTATGCATGTATGTGTGATGTATCATGTTGTATACATGCATGTGTGATGTATCATGTTGTATGCATGCATGTGTGATGTATCATGTTGTATGTGTGATGTATCATGTTGTATGCATGCATGTGTGATGTATCATGTTGTATACATGCATGTGTGATGTATCATGTTGTATGCATGCATGTGTGATGTATCATGCTGTATGCATGCATGTGTGATGTATCATGTTGTATGCATGCATGTGTGATGTATCATGTTGTATGTGTGATGTATCATGTTGTATACATGCATGTGTGATGTATCATGTTGCATGTGTGATGTATCATGTTGTATACATGCATGTGTTATGTATCATGTTGCATGTGTGATGTATCATGTTGTATGCATGCATGTGTGATGTATCATGTTGTATGTGTGATGTATCATGTTGTATACATGCATGTGTGATGTATCATGTTGCATGTGTGATGTATCATGTTGTATGCATGTATGTGTGATGTATCATGTTGCATGTGTGATGTATCATGTTGTATGCATGCATGTGTGATGTATCATGTTGTATGCATGTATGTGTGATGTATCATGTTGTATACATGCATGTGTGATGTATCATGTTGTATGCATGCATGTGTGATGTATCATGTTGTATGTGTGATGTATCATGTTGTATACATGCATGTGTGATGTATCATGTTGCATGTGTGATGTATCATGTTGTATGCATGTATGTGTGATGTATCATGTTGCATGTGTGATGTATCATGTTGTATGCATGCATGTGTGATGTATCATGTTGTATGCATGTATGTGTGATGTATCATGTTGTATGCATGCATGTGTGATGTATCATGTTGTATGCATGCATGTGTGATGTATCAATTTGTATGCATGCATGTGTGATGTATCATGTTGTATGCATGCATGTGTGATGTATCATGTTGTATGCATGCATGTGTGATGTATCATGTTGTATGTGTGATGTATCATGTTGTATGCATGCATGTGTGATGTATCATGTTGTATACATGCATGTGTGATGTATCATGTTGTATGCATGCATGTGTGATGTATCATGCTGTATGCATGCATGTGTGATGTATCATGTTGTATGCATGCATGTGTGATGTATCATGTTGTATGTGTGATGTATCATGTTGTATGTCTGATGTATCATGTTGTATGCATGCATGTGTGATGTATCATGTTGTATGCATGCATGTGTGATGTATCATGTTGTATGCATGCATGTGTGATGTATCATGTTGTATGTGTGATGTATCATGTTGTATGCATGCATGTGTGATGTATCATGTTGTATGCATGCATGTGTGATGTATCATTTTGTATGCATGTATGTGTGATGTATCATGTTGTATACATGCATGTGTGATGTATCATGTTGTATGCATGCATGTGTGATGTATCATGTTGTATGTGTGATGTATCATGTTGTATGCATGCATGTGTGATGTATCATGTTGTATACATGCATGTGTGATGTATCATGTTGTATGCATGCATGTGTGATGTATCATGTTGTATGTGTGATGTATCATGTTGTATGTGTGATGTATCATGTTGTATGTGTGATGTATCATGTTGTATGTGTGATGTATCGTGTTGTATGTGTGATGTATCATGTTGTATGTGTGATGTATCATGTTGTATGCATGTGTGATGTATCATGTTGTATGTGTGATGTATCATGTTGTATGTGTGATGTATCATGTTGTATGCATGTGTGATGTATCATGTTGTATGCACGTGTGATGTATCATGTTGTATGCATGTGTGATGTATCATGTTGTATGTGTGATGTATCATGTTGTATGTGTGATGTATCATGTTGTATGTGTGATGTATCATGTTGTATGTGTGATGTATCATGTTGTATGTGTGATGTATCATGTTGTATGTGTGATGTATCATGTTGTATGCATGCATGTGTGATGTATCATGTTGTATGCATGCATGTGTGATGTATCATGTTGTATGCATGTATGTGTGATGTATCATGTTGTATGCATAAATGTGTGATGTATCATGTTGTATGCATGCATGTGTGATGTATCATGTTGTATGCATGCATGTGTGATGTATCATGTTGTATGCATGTATGTGTGATGTATCATGTTTTATGCATGCATGTGCGATGTATCATGTTGTATGTGTGATGTATCATGTTGTATGCATGCATGTGTGATGTATCATGTTGTATTTGTGATGTATCATGTTGTATACATGCATGTGTGATGTATCATGTTGTATGCATGCATGTGTGATGTATCATGTTGTATGTATGTGTGATGTATCATGTTGTATGTGTGATGTATCATGTTGTATGTGTGATGTATCATGTTGTATGTGTGATTTTTCATGTTGTATGTGTGATGTATCATGTTGTATGTGTGATGTATCAATTTGTATGTGTGATGTATCATGTTGTATGCATGTATGTGTGATGTATCATGTTGTATGCATGCATGTGTGATGTATTATGTTGTATGCATGCATGTGTGATGTATCATGTTGTATGTGTGATGTATCATGTTGTATGCATGCATGTGTGATGTATCAAGTTGTATGTGTGATGTATCATGTTGTATGTGTGATGTATCATGTTGTATGTGTGATGTATCATGTTGTATGTGTGATGTATCATGTTGTATGTGTGATGTATCATGTTATATGCATGTTTGTGTGATGTATCATGTTGTATGCATGCATGTGTGATGTATCATGTTGTATGCATGCATGTGTGATGTATCATGTTGTATGCATGCATGTGTGATGTATCATGTTGTATGCATGTATGTGTGATGTATCATGTTGTATGCATGCATGTGTGATGTATCATGTTGTATGTGTGATGTATCATGTTGTATGTGTGATGTATCATGTTGTATGTGTGATGTATCATGTTGTATGTGTGATGTATCATATTGTATGTGTAATGTATCATGTTGTATGTGTGATGTATCATGTTGTATGTGTGATGTATCATGTTGTATGTGTGATGTATCATGTTGTATGCATGCATGTGTGATGTATCATGTTGTATGCATGCATGTGTGATGTATCATGTTGTATGCATGCATGTGTGATGTATCATGTTGTATGCATGCATGTGTGATGTATCATGTTGTATGCATGCATGTGTGATGTATCATGTTGTATGCATATATGTGTGATGTATCATGTTGTATGCATGCATGTGTGATGTATCATGTTGTATGCATGCATGTGTGATGTATCATGTTGTATGCATGCATGTGTGATGTATCATGTTGTATGCATGCATGTGTGATGTATCATGTTGTATGCATGTATGTGTGATGTATCATGTTGTATGCATGCATGTGTGATGTATCATGTTGTATGCATGCATGTGTGATGTATCATGTTGTATGCATGCATGTGTGATGTATCATGTTGTATACATGCATGTGTGATGTATCATGTTGTATGCATGCATGTGTGATGTATCATGTTGTATGCATGTGTGATGTATCATGTTGTATGTGTGATGTATCATGTTGTATGTGTGATGTATCATGTTGTATGTGTGATGTATCATGTTGTATGTGTGATGTATCATGTTGTATGCATGTGTGATGTATCATGTTGTATGTGTGATGTATCATGTTGTATGTGTGATGTATCATGTTGTATGTGTGATGTATCATGTTGTATGTGTGATGTATCATGTTGTATGCATGTTTGTGTGATGTATCATGTTGTATGCATGCATGTGTGATGTATCATGTTGTATGCATGCATGTGTGATGTATCATGTTGTATGCATGCATGTGTGATGTATCATGTTGTATGCATGCATGTGTGATGTATCATGTTGTCTGCATGTATGTGTGATGTATCATGTTGTATGCATGCATGTGTGATGTATCATGTTGTATGCATGCATGTGTGATGTATCATGTTGTATGCATGCATGTGTGATGTATCATGTTGTATGCATGCATGTGTGATGTATCATGTTGTATGCATGCATGTGTGATGTATCATGTTGTATACATGCATGTGTGATGTATCATGTTGCATGTGTGATGTATCATGTTGTATACATGCATGTGTTATGTATCATGTTGCATGTGTGATGTATCATGTTGTATGCATGCATGTGTGATGTATCATGTTGTATGTGTGATGTATCATGTTGTATACATGCATGTGTGATGTATCATGTTGCATGTGTGATGTATCATGTTGTATGCATGTATGTGTGATGTATCATGTTGCATGTGTGATGTATCATGTTGTATGCATGCATGTGTGATGTATCATGTTGTATGCATGTATGTGTGATGTATCATGTTGTATACATGCATGTGTGATGTATCATGTTGTATACATGCATGTGTTATGTATCATGTTGCATGTGTGATGTATCATGTTGTATGCATGCATGTGTGATGTATCATGTTGTATGTGTGATGTATCATGTTGTATACATGCATGTGTGATGTATCATGTTGCATGTGTGATGTATCATGTTGTATGCATGTATGTGTGATGTATCATGTTGCATGTGTGATGTATCATGTTGTATGCATGCATGTGTGATGTATCATGTTGTATGCATGTATGTGTGATGTATCATGTTGTATACATGCATGTGTGATGTATCATGTTGTATGCATGCATGTGTGATGTATCATGTTGTATGTGTGATGTATCATGTTGTATACATGCATGTGTGATGTATCATGTTGCATGTGTGATGTATCATGTTGTATGCATGTATGTGTGATGTATCATGTTGCATGTGTGATGTATCATGTTGTATGCATGCATGTGTGATGTATCATGTTGTATGCATGTATGTGTGATGTATCATGTTGTATGCATGCATGTGTGATGTATCATGTTGTATGCATGCATGTGTGATGTATCAATTTGTATGCATGCATGTGTGATGTATCATGTTGTATGCATGCATGTGTGATGTATCATGTTGTATGCATGCATGTGTGATGTATCATGTTGTATGTGTGATGTATCATGTTGTATGCATGCATGTGTGATGTATCATGTTGTATACATGCATGTGTGATGTATCATGTTGTATGCATGCATGTGTGATGTATCATGCTGTATGCATGCATGTGTGATGTATCATGTTGTATGCATGCATGTGTGATGTATCATGTTGTATGTGTGATGTATCATGTTGTATGTCTGATGTATCATGTTGTATGCATGCATGTGTGATGTATCATGTTGTATGCATGCATGTGTGATGTATCATGTTGTATGCATGCATGTGTGATGTATCATGTTGTATGTGTGATGTATCATGTTGTATGCGTGCATGTGTGATGTATCATGTTGTATGCATGCATGTGTGATGTATCATTTTGTATGCATGTATGTGTGATGTATCATGTTGTATACATGCATGTGTGATGTATCATGTTGTATGCATGCATGTGTGATGTATCATGTTGTATGTGTGATGTATCATGTTGTATGCATGCATGTGTGATGTATCATGTTGTATACATGCATGTGTGATGTATCATGTTGTATGCATGCATGTGTGATGTATCATGTTGTATGTGTGTTGTATCATGTTGTATGTGTGATGTATCATGTTGTATGTGTGATGTATCATGTTGTATGTGTGATGTATCGTGTTGTATGTGTGATGTATCATGTTGTATGTGTGATGTATCATGTTGTATGCATGTGTGATGTATCATGTTGTATGTGTATGTTGTATGCATGCATGTGTGATGTATCATGCTGTATGCATGCATGTGTGATGAATCATGTTGTATGCATGCATGTGTGATGTATCATGTTGTATGTGTGATGTATCATGTTGTATACATGCATGTGTGATGTATCATGTTGCACGTGTGATGTATCATGTTGTATACATGCATGTGTGATGTATCATGTTGCATGTGTGATGTATCATGTTGTATGCATGCATGTGATGTATCATGTTGTATGTGTGATGTATCATGTTGTATACATGCATGTGTGATGTATCATGTTGCATGTGTGATGTATCATGTTGTATGCATGTATGTGTGATGTATCATGTTGCATGTGTGATGTATCATGTTGTATGCATGCATGTGTGATGTATCATGTTGTATGCATGTATGTGTGATGTATCATGTTGTATACATGCATGTGTGATGTATCATGTTGTATGTGTGATGTATCATGTTGTATGCATGTATGTGTGATGTATCATGTTGTATACATGCATGTGTGATGTATCATGTTGTATGTGTGATGTATCATGTTGTATGCATGTATGTGTGATGTATCATGTTGTATACATGCATGTGTGATGTATCATGTTGCATGTGTGATGTATCATGTTGTATGCATGTATGTGTGATGTATCATGTTGTATACATGTATGTGTGATGTATCATGTTGTATGTATGCATGTGTGATGTATCATGTTGTATGTGTGATGTATCATGTTGTATGCACGTGTGATGTATCATGTTGTATGCATGTGTGATGTATCATGTTGTATGTGTGATGTATCATGTTGTATGTGTGATGTATCATGTTGTATGTGTGATGTATCATGTTGTATGTGTGATGTATCATGTTGTATGTGTGATGTATCATGTTGTATGCATGCATGTGTGATGTATCATGTTGTATGCATGCATGTGTGATGTATCATGTTGTATGCATGCATGTGTGATGTATCATGTTGTATGCATGTATGTGTGATGTATCATGTTGTATGCATAAATGTGTGATGTATCATGTTGTATGCATGCATGTGTGATGTATCATGTTGTATGCATGCATGTGTGATGTATCATGTTGTATGCATGTATGTGTGATGTATCATGTTTTATGCATGCATGTGCGATGTATCATGTTGTATGTGTGATGTATCATGTTGTATGCATGCATGTGTGATGTATCATGTTGTATGTGTGATGTATCATGTTGTATACATGCATGTGTGATGTATCATGTTGTATGCATGCATGTGTGATGTATCATGTTGTATGTATGTGTTATGTATCATGTTGTATGTGTGATGTATCATGTTGTATGTGTGATGTATCATGTTGTATGTGTGATTTTTCATGTTGTATGTGTGATGTATCATGTTGTATGTGTGATGTATCAATTTGTATGTGTGATGTATCATGTTGTATGCATGTATGTGTGATGTATCATGTTGTATGCATGCATGTGTGATGTATTATGTTGTATGCATGCATGTGTGATGTATCATGTTGTATGTGTGATGTATCATGTTGTATGCATGCATGTGTGATGTATCAAGTTGTATGTGTGATGTATCATGTTGTATGTGTGATGTATCATGTTGTATGTGTGATGTATCATGTTGTATGTGTGATGTATCATGTTGTATGTGTGATGTATCATGTTATATGCATGTTTGTGTGATGTATCATGTTGTATGCATGCATGTGTGATGTATCATGTTGTATGCATGCATGTGTGATGTATCATGTTGTATGCATGCATGTGTGATGTATCATGTTGTATGCATGTATGTGTGATGTATCATGTTGTATGCATGCATGTGTGATGTATCATGTTGTATGTGTGATGTATCATGTTGTATGTGTGATGTATCATGTTGTATGTGTGATGTATCATGTTGTATGTGTGATGTATCATATTGTATGTGTAATGTATCATGTTGTATGTGTGATGTATCATGTTGTATGTGTGATGTATCATGTTGTATGTGTGATGTATCATGTTGTATGCATGCATGTGTGATGTATCATGTTGTATGCATGCATGTGTGATGTATCATGTTGTATGCATGCATGTGTGATGTATCATGTTGTATGCATGCATGTGTGATGTATCATGTTGTATGCATATATGTGTGATGTATCATGTTGTATGCATGCATGTGTGATGTATCATGTTGTATGCATGCATGTGTGATGTATCATGTTGTATGCATGCATGTGTGATGTATCATGTTGTATGCATGCATGTGTGATGTATCATGTTGTATGCATGTATGTGTGATGTATCATGTTGTATGCATGCATGTGTGATGTATCATGTTGTATGCATGCATGTGTGATGTATCATGTTGTATGCATGCATGTGTGATGTATCATGTTGTATACATGCATGTGTGATGTATCATGTTGTATGCATGCATGTGTGATGTATCATGTTGTATGCATGTGTGATGTATCATGTTGTATGTGTGATGTATCATGTTGTATGTGTGATGTATCATGTTGTATGTGTGATGTATCATGTTGTATGTGTGATGTATCATGTTGTATGTGTGATGTATCATGTTGTATGCATGTGTGATGTATCATGTTGTATGTGTGATGTATCATGTTGTATGTGTGATGTATCATGTTGTATGTGTGATGTATCATGTTGTATGTGTGATGTATCATGTTGTATGTGTGATGTATCATGTTGTATGCATGTTTGTGTGATGTATCATGTTGTATGCATGCATGTGTGATGTATCATGTTGTATGCATGCATGTGTGATGTATCATGTTGTATGCATGCATGTGTGATGTATCATGTTGTCTGCATGTATGTGTGATGTATCATGTTGTATGCATGCATGTGTGATGTATCATGTTGTATGCATGCATGTGTGATGTATCATGTTGTATGCATGCATGTGTGATGTATCATGTTGTATGCATGTATGTGTGATGTATCATGTTGTATGCATGCATGTGTGATGTATCATGTTGTATGCATGCATGTGTGATGTATCATGTTGTATACATGCATGTGTGATGTATCATGTTGCATGTGTGATGTATCATGTTGTATACATGCATGTGTTATGTATCATGTTGCATGTGTGATGTATCATGTTGTATGCATGCATGTGTGATGTATCATGTTGTATGTGTGATGTATCATGTTGTATACATGCATGTGTGATGTATCATGTTGCATGTGTGATGTATCATGTTGTATGCATGTATGTGTGATGTATCATGTTGCATGTGTGATGTATCATGTTGTATGCATGCATGTGTGATGTATCATGTTGTATGCATGTATGTGTGATGTATCATGTTGTATACATGCATGTGTGATGTATCATGTTGTATACATGCATGTGTTATGTATCATGTTGCATGTGTGATGTATCATGTTGTATGCATGCATGTGTGATGTATCATGTTGTATGTGTGATGTATCATGTTGTATACATGCATGTGTGATGTATCATGTTGCATGTGTGATGTATCATGTTGTATGCATGTATGTGTGATGTATCATGTTGCATGTGTGATGTATCATGTTGTATGCATGCATGTGTGATGTATCATGTTGTATGCATGTATGTGTGATGTATCATGTTGTATACATGCATGTGTGATGTATCATGTTGTATGCATGCATGTGTGATGTATCATGTTGTATGTGTGATGTATCATGTTGTATACATGCATGTGTGATGTATCATGTTGCATGTGTGATGTATCATGTTGTATGCATGTATGTGTGATGTATCATGTTGCATGTGTGATGTATCATGTTGTATGCATGCATGTGTGATGTATCATGTTGTATGCATGTATGTGTGATGTATCATGTTGTATGCATGCATGTGTGATGTATCATGTTGTATGCATGCATGTGTGATGTATCAATTTGTATGCATGCATGTGTGATGTATCATGTTGTATGCATGCATGTGTGATGTATCATGTTGTATGCATGCATGTGTGATGTATCATGTTGTATGTGTGATGTATCATGTTGTATGCATGCATGTGTGATGTATCATGTTGTATACATGCATGTGTGATGTATCATGTTGTATGCATGCATGTGTGATGTATCATGCTGTATGCATGCATGTGTGATGTATCATGTTGTATGCATGCATGTGTGATGTATCATGTTGTATGTGTGATGTATCATGTTGTATGTCTGATGTATCATGTTGTATGCATGCATGTGTGATGTATCATGTTGTATGCATGCATGTGTGATGTATCATGTTGTATGCATGCATGTGTGATGTATCATGTTGTATGTGTGATGTATCATGTTGTATGCGTGCATGTGTGATGTATCATGTTGTATGCATGCATGTGTGATGTATCATTTTGTATGCATGTATGTGTGATGTATCATGTTGTATACATGCATGTGTGATGTATCATGTTGTATGCATGCATGTGTGATGTATCATGTTGTATGTGTGATGTATCATGTTGTATGCATGCATGTGTGATGTATCATGTTGTATACATGCATGTGTGATGTATCATGTTGTATGCATGCATGTGTGATGTATCATGTTGTATGTGTGTTGTATCATGTTGTATGTGTGATGTATCATGTTGTATGTGTGATGTATCATGTTGTATGTGTGATGTATCGTGTTGTATGTGTGATGTATCATGTTGTATGTGTGATGTATCATGTTGTATGCATGTGTGATGTATCATGTTGTATGTGTATGTTGTATGCATGCATGTGTGATGTATCATGCTGTATGCATGCATGTGTGATGAATCATGTTGTATGCATGCATGTGTGATGTATCATGTTGTATGTGTGATGTATCATGTTGTATACATGCATGTGTGATGTATCATGTTGCACGTGTGATGTATCATGTTGTATACATGCATGTGTGATGTATCATGTTGCATGTGTGATGTATCATGTTGTATGCATGCATGTGATGTATCATGTTGTATGTGTGATGTATCATGTTGTATACATGCATGTGTGATGTATCATGTTGCATGTGTGATGTATCATGTTGTATGCATGTATGTGTGATGTATCATGTTGCATGTGTGATGTATCATGTTGTATGCATGCATGTGTGATGTATCATGTTGTATGCATGTATGTGTGATGTATCATGTTGTATACATGCATGTGTGATGTATCATGTTGTATGTGTGATGTATCATGTTGTATGCATGTATGTGTGATGTATCATGTTGTATACATGCATGTGTGATGTATCATGTTGTATGTGTGATGTATCATGTTGTATGCATGTATGTGTGATGTATCATGTTGTATACATGCATGTGTGATGTATCATGTTGCATGTGTGATGTATCATGTTGTATGCATGTATGTGTGATGTATCATGTTGTATACATGTATGTGTGATGTATCATGTTGTATGTATGCATGTGTGATGTATCATGTTGTATGTGTGATGTATCATGTTGTATGCACGTGTGATGTATCATGTTGTATGCATGTGTGATGTATCATGTTGTATGTGTGATGTATCATGTTGTATGTGTGATGTATCATGTTGTATGTGTGATGTATCATGTTGTATGTGTGATGTATCATGTTGTATGTGTGATGTATCATGTTGTATGCATGCATGTGTGATGTATCATGTTGTATGCATGCATGTGTGATGTATCATGTTGTATGCATGCATGTGTGATGTATCATGTTGTATGCATGTATGTGTGATGTATCATGTTGTATGCATAAATGTGTGATGTATCATGTTGTATGCATGCATGTGTGATGTATCATGTTGTATGCATGCATGTGTGATGTATCATGTTGTATGCATGTATGTGTGATGTATCATGTTTTATGCATGCATGTGCGATGTATCATGTTGTATGTGTGATGTATCATGTTGTATGCATGCATGTGTGATGTATCATGTTGTATGTGTGATGTATCATGTTGTATACATGCATGTGTGATGTATCATGTTGTATGCATGCATGTGTGATGTATCATGTTGTATGTATGTGTTATGTATCATGTTGTATGTGTGATGTATCATGTTGTATGTGTGATGTATCATGTTGTATGTGTGATTTTTCATGTTGTATGTGTGATGTATCATGTTGTATGTGTGATGTATCAATTTGTATGTGTGATGTATCATGTTGTATGCATGTATGTGTGATGTATCATGTTGTATGCATGCATGTGTGATGTATTATGTTGTATGCATGCATGTGTGATGTATCATGTTGTATGTGTGATGTATCATGTTGTATGCATGCATGTGTGATGTATCAAGTTGTATGTGTGATGTATCATGTTGTATGTGTGATGTATCATGTTGTATGTGTGATGTATCATGTTGTATGTGTGATGTATCATGTTGTATGTGTGATGTATCATGTTATATGCATGTTTGTGTGATGTATCATGTTGTATGCATGCATGTGTGATGTATCATGTTGTATGCATGCATGTGTGATGTATCATGTTGTATGCATGCATGTGTGATGTATCATGTTGTATGCATGTATGTGTGATGTATCATGTTGTATGCATGCATGTGTGATGTATCATGTTGTATGTGTGATGTATCATGTTGTATGTGTGATGTATCATGTTGTATGTGTGATGTATCATGTTGTATGTGTGATGTATCATATTGTATGTGTAATGTATCATGTTGTATGTGTGATGTATCATGTTGTATGTGTGATGTATCATGTTGTATGTGTGATGTATCATGTTGTATGCATGCATGTGTGATGTATCATGTTGTATGCATGCATGTGTGATGTATCATGTTGTATGCATGCATGTGTGATGTATCATGTTGTATGCATGCATGTGTGATGTATCATGTTGTATGCATATATGTGTGATGTATCATGTTGTATGCATGCATGTGTGATGTATCATGTTGTATGCATGCATGTGTGATGTATCATGTTGTATGCATGCATGTGTGATGTATCATGTTGTATGCATGCATGTGTGATGTATCATGTTGTATGCATGTATGTGTGATGTATCATGTTGTATGCATGCATGTGTGATGTATCATGTTGTATGCATGCATGTGTGATGTATCATGTTGTATGCATGCATGTGTGATGTATCATGTTGTATACATGCATGTGTGATGTATCATGTTGTATGCATGCATGTGTGATGTATCATGTTGTATGCATGTGTGATGTATCATGTTGTATGTGTGATGTATCATGTTGTATGTGTGATGTATCATGTTGTATGTGTGATGTATCATGTTGTATGTGTGATGTATCATGTTGTATGTGTGATGTATCATGTTGTATGCATGTGTGATGTATCATGTTGTATGTGTGATGTATCATGTTGTATGTGTGATGTATCATGTTGTATGTGTGATGTATCATGTTGTATGTGTGATGTATCATGTTGTATGTGTGATGTATCATGTTGTATGCATGTTTGTGTGATGTATCATGTTGTATGCATGCATGTGTGATGTATCATGTTGTATGCATGCATGTGTGATGTATCATGTTGTATGCATGCATGTGTGATGTATCATGTTGTCTGCATGTATGTGTGATGTATCATGTTGTATGCATGCATGTGTGATGTATCATGTTGTATGCATGCATGTGTGATGTATCATGTTGTATGCATGCATGTGTGATGTATCATGTTGTATGCATGTATGTGTGATGTATCATGTTGTATGCATGCATGTGTGATGTATCATGTTGTATGCATGCATGTGTGATGTATCATGTTGTATGCATGCGTGTGTGATGTATCATGTTGTATGCATGCATGTGTGATGTATCATGTTGTATGCATGCATGTGTGATTTATCATGTTGTATGCATGCATGTGTGATGTATCATGTTGTATGCATGTATGTGTGATGTATCATGTTGTATGCATGTATGTGTGATGTATCATGTTGTATACATGCATGTGTGATGTATCATGTTGTATGTGTGATGTATCATGTTGTATGCATGCATGTGTGATGTATCATGGTTTATGTGTGATGTATCATGTTGTATGCATGCATGTGTGATGTATCATGTTGTATGCATGTATGTGTGATGTATCATGTTGTATACATGCATGTGTGATGTATCATGTTGTATGCATGCATGTGTGATGTATCATGTTGTATGTGTGATGTATCATGTTGTATGCATGCATGTGTGATGTATCATGTTGTATACATGCATGTGTGATGTATCATGTTGTATGCATGCATGTGTGATGTATCATGCTGTATGCATGCATGTGTGATGTATCATGTTGTATGCATGCATGTGTGATGTATCATGTTGTATGTCTGAAGTATCATGTTGTATGCATGCATGTGTGATGGATCATGTTGTATGCATGCATGTGTGATGTATCATGTTGTATGCATGCATGTGTGATGTATCATGTTGTATGCATGCATGTGTGATGTATCATGTTGTATGCATGCATGTGTGATGTATCATGTTGTATGCATGCATGTGTGATGTATCATGTTGTATGCATGTATGTGTGATGTATCATGTTGTATACATGCATGTGTGATGTATCATGTTGTATGTGTGATGTATCATGTTGTATGCATGCATGTGTGATGTATCATGTTGTATACATGCATGTGTGATGTATCATGTTGTATGCATGCATGTGTGATGTGTCATGCTGTATGCATGCATGTGTGATGTATCATGTTGTATGTGTGATGTATCATGTTGTATGTCTGATGTATCATGTTGTATGCATGCATGTGTGATGGATCATGTTGTATGCATGCATGTGTGATGTATCATGTTGTATGCATGCATGTGTGATGTATCATGTTGTATGTGTGATGTATCATGTTGTATGCATGCATGTGTGATGTATCATGTTGTATGCATGCATGTGTGATGTATCATGTTGTATGCATGCATGTGTGATGTATCATTTTGTATGCATGTATGTGTGATGTATCATGTTGTATACATGCATGTGTGATGTATCATGTTGTATGCATGCATGTGTGATGTATCATGTTGTATGTGTGATGTATCATGTTGTATGCATGCATGTGTGATGTATCATGTTGTATACATGCATGTGTGATGTATCATGTTGTATGCATGCATGTGTGATGTATCATGCTGTATGCATGCATGTGTGATGTATCATGTTGTATGCATGCATGTGTGATGTATCATGTTGTATGTGTGATGTATCATGTTGTATACATGCATGTGTGATGTATCATGTTGCATGTGTGATGTATCATGTTGTATACATGCATGTGTTATGTATCATGTTGCATGTGTGATGTATCATGTTGTATGCATGCATGTGTGATGTATCATGTTGTATGTGTGATGTATCATGTTGTATACATGCATGTGTGATGTATCATGTTGCATGTGTGATGTATCATGTTGTATGCATGTATGTGTGATGTATCATGTTGCATGTGTGATGTATCATGTTGTATGCATGCATGTGTGATGTATCATGTTGTATGCATGTATGTGTGATGTATCATGTTGTATACATGCATGTGTGATGTATCATGTTGTATGCATGCATGTGTGATGTATCATGTTGTATGTGTGATGTATCATGTTGTATACATGCATGTGTGATGTATCATGTTGCATGTGTGATGTATCATGTTGTATGCATGTATGTGTGATGTATCATGTTGCATGTGTGATGTATCATGTTGTATGCATGCATGTGTGATGTATCATGTTGTATGCATGTATGTGTGATGTATCATGTTGTATGCATGCATGTGTGATGTATCATGTTGTATGCATGCATGTGTGATGTATCAATTTGTATGCATGCATGTGTGATGTATCATGTTGTATGCATGCATGTGTGATGTATCATGTTGTATGCATGCATGTGTGATGTATCATGTTGTATGTGTGATGTATCATGTTGTATGCATGCATGTGTGATGTATCATGTTGTATACATGCATGTGTGATGTATCATGTTGTATGCATGCATGTGTGATGTATCATGCTGTATGCATGCATGTGTGATGTATCATGTTGTATGCATGCATGTGTGATGTATCATGTTGTATGTGTGATGTATCATGTTGTATGTCTGATGTATCATGTTGTATGCATGCATGTGTGATGTATCATGTTGTATGCATGCATGTGTGATGTATCATGTTGTATGTGTGATGTATCATGTTGTATGCATGCATGTGTGATGTATCATGTTGTATGCATGCATGTGTGATGTATCATTTTGTATGCATGTATGTGTGATGTATCATGTTGTATGTGTGATGTATCATGTTGTATGTCTGATGTATCATGTTGTATGCATGCATGTGTGATGTATCATGTTGTATGCATGCATGTGTGATGTATCATGTTGTATGTGTGATGTATCATGTTGTATGTCTGATGTATCATGTTGTATGCATGCATGTGTGATGTATCATGTTGTATGTGTGATGTATCATGTTGTATGTCTGATGTATCATGTTGTATGCATGCATGTGTGATGTATCATGTTGTATGCATGCATGTGTGATGTATCATGTTGTATGTGTGATGTATCATGTTGTATGCATGCATGTGTGATGTATCATGTTGTATACATGCATGTGTGATGTATCATGTTGTATGCATGCATGTGTGATGTATCATGCTGTATGCATGCATGTGTGATGGATCATGTTGTATGCATGCATGTGTGATGTATCATGTTGTATGTGTGATGTATCATGTTGTATACATGCATGTGTGATGTATCATGTTGCACGTGTGATGTATCATGTTGTATACATGCATGTGTGATGTATCATGTTGCATGTGTGATGTATCATGTTGTATGCATGCATGTGTGATGTATCATGTTGTATGTGTGATGTATCATGTTGTATACATGCATGTGTGATGTATCATGTTGCATGTGTGATGTATCATGTTGTATGCATGTATGTGTGATGTATCATGTTGCATGTGTGATGTATCATGTTGTATGCATGCATGTGTGATGTATCATGTTGTATGCATGTATGTGTGATGTATCATGTTGTATACATGCATGTGTGATGTATCATGTTGTATGTGTGATGTATCATGTTGTATGCATGTATGTGTGATGTATCATGTTGTATACATGCATGTGTGATGTATCATGTTGTATGTGTGATGTATCATGTTGTATGCATGTATGTGTGATGTATCATGTTGCATGTGTGATGTATCATGTTGTATGCATGTATGTGTGATGTATCATGTTGTATACATGTATGTGTGATGTATCATGTTGTATGTATGCATGTGTGATGTATCATGTTGTATGTGTGATGTATCATGTTGTATGCACGTGTGATGTATCATGTTGTATGCATGTGTGATGTATCATGTTGTATGTGTGATGTATCATGTTGTATGTGTGATGTATCATGTTGTATGTGTGATGTATCATGTTGTATGTGTGATGTATCATGTTGTATGTGTGATGTATCATGTTGTATGCATGCATGTGTGATGTATCATGTTGTATGCATGCATGTGTGATGTATCATGTTGTATGCATGCATGTGTGATGTATCATGTTGTATGCATGTATGTGTGATGTATCATGTTGTATGCATAAATGTGTGATGTATCATGTTGTATGCATGCATGTGTGATGTATCATGTTGTATGCATGCATGTGTGATGTATCATGTTGTATGCATGTATGTGTGATGTATCATGTTTTATGCATGCATGTGCGATGTATCATGTTGTATGTGTGATGTATCATGTTGTATGCATGCATGTGTGATGTATCATGTTGTATGTGTGATGTATCATGTTGTATACATGCATGTGTGATGTATCATGTTGTATGCATGCATGTGTGATGTATCATGTTGTATGTATGTGTGATGTATCATGTTGTATGTGTGATGTATCATGTTGTATGTGTGATGTATCATGTTGTATGTGTGATTTTTCATGTTGTATGTGTGATGTATCATGTTGTATGTGTGATGTATCAATTTGTATGTGTGATGTATCATGTTGTATGCATGTATGTGTGATGTATCATGTTGTATGCATGCATGTGTGATGTATTATGTTGTATGCATGCATGTGTGATGTATCATGTTGTATGTGTGATGTATCATGTTGTATGCATGCATGTGTGATGTATCAAGTTGTATGTGTGATGTATCATGTTGTATGTGTGATGTATCATGTTGTATGTGTGATGTATCATGTTGTATGTGTGATGTATCATGTTGTATGTGTGATGTATCATGTTATATGCATGTTTGTGTGATGTATCATGTTGTATGCATGCATGTGTGATGTATCATGTTGTATGCATGCATGTGTGATGTATCATGTTGTATGCATGCATGTGTGATGTATCATGTTGTATGCATGTATGTGTGATGTATCATGTTGTATGCATGCATGTGTGATGTATCATGTTGTATGTGTGATGTATCATGTTGTATGTGTGATGTATCATGTTGTATGTGTGATGTATCATGTTGTATGTGTGATGTATCATATTGTATGTGTAATGTATCATGTTGTATGTGTGATGTATCATGTTGTATGTGTGATGTATCATGTTGTATGTGTGATGTATCATGTTGTATGCATGCATGTGTGATGTATCATGTTGTATGCATGCATGTGTGATGTATCATGTTGTATGCATGCATGTGTGATGTATCATGTTGTATGCATGCATGTGTGATGTATCATGTTGTATGCATATATGTGTGATGTATCATGTTGTATGCATGCATGTGTGATGTATCATGTTGTATGCATGCATGTGTGATGTATCATGTTGTATGCATGCATGTGTGATGTATCATGTTGTATGCATGCATGTGTGATGTATCATGTTGTATGCATGTATGTGTGATGTATCATGTTGTATGCATGCATGTGTGATGTATCATGTTGTATGCATGCATGTGTGATGTATCATGTTGTATGCATGCATGTGTGATGTATCATGTTGTATACATGCATGTGTGATGTATCATGTTGTATGCATGCATGTGTGATGTATCATGTTGTATGCATGTGTGATGTATCATGTTGTATGTGTGATGTATCATGTTGTATGTGTGATGTATCATGTTGTATGTGTGATGTATCATGTTGTATGTGTGATGTATCATGTTGTATGTGTGATGTATCATGTTGTATGCATGTGTGATGTATCATGTTGTATGTGTGATGTATCATGTTGTATGTGTGATGTATCATGTTGTATGTGT
Organism: Nerophis ophidion; assembly: GCF_033978795.1. Classification (NCBI taxonomy): domain Eukaryota; kingdom Metazoa; phylum Chordata; class Actinopteri; order Syngnathiformes; family Syngnathidae; genus Nerophis; species Nerophis ophidion. Next base: position 26,690 of record NW_026907188.1, on the reverse strand, counting down.
GATGTATCATGTTGTATGTGTGATGTATCATGTTGTATGTGTGATGTATCATGTTGTATGCATGTTTGTGTGATGTATCATGTTGTATGCATGCATGTGTGATGTATCATGTTGTATGCATGCATGTGTGATGTATCATGTTGTATGCATGCATGTGTGATGTATCATGTTGTCTGCATGTATGTGTGATGTATCATGTTGTATGCATGCATGTGTGATGTATCATGTTGTATGCATGCATGTGTGATGTATCATGTTGTATGCATGCATGTGTGATGTATCATGTTGTATGCATGTATGTGTGATGTATCATGTTGTATGCATGCATGTGTGATGTATCATGTTGTATGCATGCATGTGTGATGTATCATGTTGTATGCATGCGTGTGTGATGTATCATGTTGTATGCATGCATGTGTGATGTATCATGTTGTATGCATGCATGTGTGATTTATCATGTTGTATGCATGCATGTGTGATGTATCATGTTGTATGCATGTATGTGTGATGTATCATGTTGTATGCATGTATGTGTGATGTATCATGTTGTATACATGCATGTGTGATGTATCATGTTGTATGTGTGATGTATCATGTTGTATGCATGCATGTGTGATGTATCATGGTTTATGTGTGATGTATCATGTTGTATGCATGCATGTGTGATGTATCATGTTGTATGCATGTATGTGTGATGTATCATGTTGTATACATGCATGTGTGATGTATCATGTTGTATGCATGCATGTGTGATGTATCATGTTGTATGTGTGATGTATCATGTTGTATGCATGCATGTGTGATGTATCATGTTGTATACATGCATGTGTGATGTATCATGTTGTATGCATGCATGTGTGATGTATCATGCTGTATGCATGCATGTGTGATGTATCATGTTGTATGCATGCATGTGTGATGTATCATGTTGTATGTCTGAAGTATCATGTTGTATGCATGCATGTGTGATGGATCATGTTGTATGCATGCATGTGTGATGTATCATGTTGTATGCATGCATGTGTGATGTATCATGTTGTATGCATGCATGTGTGATGTATCATGTTGTATGCATGCATGTGTGATGTATCATGTTGTATGCATGCATGTGTGATGTATCATGTTGTATGCATGTATGTGTGATGTATCATGTTGTATACATGCATGTGTGATGTATCATGTTGTATGTGTGATGTATCATGTTGTATGCATGCATGTGTGATGTATCATGTTGTATACATGCATGTGTGATGTATCATGTTGTATGCATGCATGTGTGATGTGTCATGCTGTATGCATGCATGTGTGATGTATCATGTTGTATGTGTGATGTATCATGTTGTATGTCTGATGTATCATGTTGTATGCATGCATGTGTGATGGATCATGTTGTATGCATGCATGTGTGATGTATCATGTTGTATGCATGCATGTGTGATGTATCATGTTGTATGTGTGATGTATCATGTTGTATGCATGCATGTGTGATGTATCATGTTGTATGCATGCATGTGTGATGTATCATTTTGTATGCATGTATGTGTGATGTATCATGTTGTATACATGCATGTGTGATGTATCATGTTGTATGCATGCATGTGTGATGTATCATGTTGTATGTGTGATGTATCATGTTGTATGCATGCATGTGTGATGTATCATGTTGTATACATGCATGTGTGATGTATCATGTTGTATGCATGCATGTGTGATGTATCATGCTGTATGCATGCATGTGTGATGTATCATGTTGTATGCATGCATGTGTGATGTATCATGTTGTATGTGTGATGTATCATGTTGTATACATGCATGTGTGATGTATCATGTTGCATGTGTGATGTATCATGTTGTATACATGCATGTGTTATGTATCATGTTGCATGTGTGATGTATCATGTTGTATGCATGCATGTGTGATGTATCATGTTGTATGTGTGATGTATCATGTTGTATGCATGCATGTGTGATGTATCATGTTGCATGTGTGATGTATCATGTTGTATGCATGTATGTGTGATGTATCATGTTGCATGTGTGATGTATCATGTTGTATGCATGCATGTGTGATGTATCATGTTGTATGCATGTATGTGTGATGTATCATGTTGTATACATGCATGTGTGATGTATCATGTTGTATGCATGCATGTGTGATGTATCATGTTGTATGTGTGATGTATCATGTTGTATACATGCATGTGTGATGTATCATGTTGCATGTGTGATGTATCATGTTGTATGCATGTATGTGTGATGTATCATGTTGCATGTGTGATGTATCATGTTGTATGCATGCATGTGTGATGTATCATGTTGTATGCATGTATGTGTGATGTATCATGTTGTATGCATGCATGTGTGATGTATCATGTTGTATGCATGCATGTGTGATGTATCAATTTGTATGCATGCATGTGTGATGTATCATGTTGTATGCATGCATGTGTGATGTATCATGTTGTATGCATGCATGTGTGATGTATCATGTTGTATGTGTGATGTATCATGTTGTATGCATGCATGTGTGATGTATCATGTTGTATACATGCATGTGTGATGTATCATGTTGTATGCATGCATGTGTGATGTATCATGCTGTATGCATGCATGTGTGATGTATCATGTTGTATGCATGCATGTGTGATGTATCATGTTGTATGTGTGATGTATCATGTTATATGTCTGATGTATCATGTTGTATGCATGCATGTGTGATGGATCATGTTGTATGCATGCATGTGTGATGTATCATGTTGTATGTGTGATGTATCATGTTGTATGCATGCATGTGTGATGTATCATGTTGTATGCATGCATGTGTGATGTATCATTTTGTATGCATGTATGTGTGATGTATCATGTTGTATACATGCATGTGTGATGTATCATGTTGTATGCATGCATGTGTGATGTATCATGTTGTATGTGTGATGTATCATGTTGTATGCATGCATGTGTGATGTATCATGTTGTATACATGCATGTGTGATGTATCATGTTGTATGCATGCATGTGTGATGTATCATGCTGTATGCATGCATGTGTGATGAATCATGTTGTATGCATGCATGTGTGATGTATCATGTTGTATGTGTGATGTATCATGTTGTATACATGCATGTGTGATGTATCATGTTGCACGTGTGATGTATCATGTTGTATACATGCATGTGTGATGTATCATGTTGCATGTGTGATGTATCATGTTGTATGCATGCATGTGTGATGTATCATGTTGTATGTGTGATGTATCATGTTGTATACATGCATGTGTGATGTATCATGTTGCATGTGTGATGTATCATGTTGTATGCATGTATGTGTGATGTATCATGTTGCATGTGTGATGTATCATGTTGTATGCATGCATGTGTGATGTATCATGTTGTATGCATGTATGTGTGATGTATCATGTTGTATACATGCATGTGTGATGTATCATGTTGTATGTGTGATGTATCATGTTGTATGCATGTATGTGTGATGTATCATGTTGTATACATGCATGTGTGATGTATCATGTTGTATGTGTGATGTATCATGTTGTATGCATGTATGTGTGATGTATCATGTTGTATACATGCATGTGTGATGTATCATGTTGCATGTGTGATGTATCATGTTGTATGCATGTATGTGTGATGTATCATGTTGTATACATGTATGTGTGATGTATCATGTTGTATGTATGCATGTGTGATGTATCATGTTGTATGCTTGCATGTTCCAAATAAACTCAAACTCAACTAATACTTTGTCGATATTCAAGCCACAAAATGCAAATGGAGGATTGTTGGCCTTTTTTGGATGGTTAGAGAGGACCTCCCATTGGCTCCATTGCAAGTGGACTTTTATTTACATTTATGAGTTAGAATTAGGGCTGGGCGATAAATGATAAATGGGTTGTACTTGTATAGCGCTTTTCTACCTTCAAGGTACTCAAAGCGCTTTGACACTACTTCCACATTTACCCATTCACACACACATTCACACACTGATGGAGGGAGCTGCCATGCAAGGCGCCAACCAGCACCCATCAGGAGCAAGGGTGAAGTGTCTTGCTCAGGACACAACGGACGTGACGAGGTTGGTACTAGGTGGGATTTGAACCAGGGACCCTCGGGTTGCGCACGGCCACTCTCCCACTGCGCCACGCCGTCCCTAAAATGTGTTTTGTTTGTGTCCTGTAGATGGAACACCAAGAAGAATGTCTCCCTCATCTGCAGGGGGACAGTTTCACACATCCACATATATATATGGAATATACTCCATATATTGTGGGTTTGTCTCTGTGCGATATAAAAAATGACTATATCGTTAGTATTGGAGTATATGTTCTCACGCAGTTGCTTTTAGCTGCGGGCATTACACTACATCCTCTTCTCACTCCTTGTCTGTCCTTCTCACAGAGACATAAAACAAGCGCACCTTCTCACATACGTCACATACTGTCGCGCGTGCAACGTCATACGCCCTCGCAGAGCAGACAGGTAGCGGCATGGTAACGTTAGCTGTGGTGCTAACGGGGTGGTGCTAGTGGTAATACGAGAGAAAGAAGGTGCTAGTCTGGTAACAAATGAAGGAATAATTAATTCCCAAGAAAAACGGCAGGGAGTCCATTGTCTGGCGGTGGTTTGGCTTCAAAAGGGAAGATGTTGAAAAGACAACCGTAATATGTCAAGTATGCGGCAAAAGCGTTGCTACAAAAAGTAGCAGCCCTGCTAATGTGTAGCATCATTTGAAAAGTCACTCGCTAGAGAATGAGGAATGCTTGAAACGCTGCATGTCAACAGCTCAGTTTTTGCTGCCACACCCACAAAATGCCCAAGCAACCATTTCCACATCAACACCGTATGAAAAAAATTGTCAACAACAGAAGGAGATAACGTCCGTAGGAACCTACCACATAGCGAAGGACATACACTATTTGATTTCCTATTTTGCAGCACATTTTTATTTGACACTTATTGAAATATCTTTTGTGACATCATGCACAAAAGTGCACTTTATTTTTTTTAAACTATTGTAGTGGCGTTCCGTACAAAAAGTGCACTTTAATTTTGTGTTGTTTGGATATGTCATATTAGTGACATCATGCACAAAAGTGCACTAATAGCTTGTTTTGAAATGTCTCTGACAATCTTGCACTTTGTTTGGAAATGACATGAATGTTGGTGCCACTGTTTAATAACTGTTTAATAAATAAAGTTTTGCTAATTTGACTTAGTTGTGGTTTCCCTCTCTGCATGAAAGTTTAAAAGTAGCATATATGAATGCAGTATGAAGAAGAATGTTTGAATGTAGACACATAGAATCATCATACTGCTGTGATTATATGCATCAAGTGTTCATTCAAGGCTAAGGCAAAATATCCACATATATATGCTGTATCGTGATGTGGACTAAAAATATTGAGATATTAAAAAAAGGCCATATCGCCTAGCCCAGTTAGAATGTGATTTTTTTGTGTAAATATATCAACCGTTGTGTCTTTCATAATGATTGTGAACGATAGAAAAATTCCCCCCAAAATTGCAGTTCCCCTCTAAATTCCAATGATTAGATTTAAAACTTGAAATGTATGAGCATGAAGTGATGAAGCCTACTTGGATGAGAGGACAAAGGTCTTGTAAGACAAAGTGAAGAGTCCAGTTGTGATGGATTGAATGCCCTGAGAATAAAATGTTGTGCTTACTTGGACTGTGATGAAGCTGTGAGGACTCAGGTGGTTTGTCTTCATGCTCTTCAGTCTTCACAGAGACAACAGTCAGTGGAAACTTGCTGACATCAGCCTCCTCCTGCCCTACAGGACACTCTCCCTCCTTACTCATCCACACTTCCTCCTCTTCCTCTTTCATGTGGGGGGCTGTGGATCCTCCTCTTCCTTTTTTATGTGAGGGGGCTGCTGGACATCTGTTGGGTCAATAAGTCAATACAATTAAGAGAGAATAGAAATAGTTTTGGACTGACACTGTTAGCGTGTTAATGAGTTCTTTTGTGTGTTGTGTTAAAAGTGTGTAGTTAATAAAAACACAAGAAAGACTTCCTTTTGTCCCAGCCTCTAAAATTACTTCAAAAGTGGTACAGTGAGTAAAAGAAACAGGCTAGGAAATTTGAGGGGGGGCAATTTGAAAAGTCCTTCTAAGAACTAATCAGCATTGATCAAGGCGTTCTTAATTCATAATCTAACCATGAAGTGCTTTGACAGGCTGGTCAAAGGTCACATCACCTCTACCCAACCCCCCTTCACTTTGCATATCCAAGTGTTTCACCAAGGATAATAATAATAAGACTAATAATGGATTAGATTTATGCAGCGCTTTTACTCAAAGCGCTTCACAGAGAAGTGAGAATCCAGCATTCACTCACTCCATGTTCACACGAGGTGGTGGTAAGGGATGCCATAACCACCGCAGTACACCTGTCTCCGCAACACCTGGGGGAAAAAAATGACCACATTGGTCCAGATGCTGTTTGTGGATTTCAGTTTGGACTACAATACCATAATCCCACAGCTCCTGATCAACAAAATGGACTCACTAGGACTGAAACACCCCTGCAAAACTAAATAAAAGGACTTTTTAATTATTTGTAGGAGAGGGAATAACAGATCAGACACCATTATGCTGAGCACAGGCTCTCCACAGGGCTGTGTGCTCAGCCCCTTACTTGTTACATCCTGATGACCCATGACTGTTGTGCTCAGTACAACACAAACCACTTAGTTAGGTATGTGGAAGACACAACAGTGGTGGGTCTCATACATGACGACAAGGAGAAGCACTACAGAGAGGAGGTGGAACTTTTTGCTGACGGGCAGCAGCAGGGTTTCTACAAGTACCAGCAAATATAATGTTTCTGTCTATTAATTAATGCCATTTTTAATACCACTTCAAAAAATCAATGCCCATGTCCAGCCACATATGATTATACTTAGTTTAAAACACCCTGTCTTAAGCATAGAGTGCAAAAACACATGTTTCCCGGCTGTGTTTTGTATGGTACTCAATTGTAATACACTTTTCCACCAGTTGTGGCAGTATTGACAACCTCAAACAAACAGAAGAAGCCATAGAGAAGTTCTGACAAAAGTGGTGAAACTGTTTTTTATGTGCACTTTAAATTTGTTGGCAATTTAGTTAAGAAACTTATTAACTATTAGTTGATGTATTTTAGCAGAACATGATTGTATCCAGTATATGGGTCAAATGCAGAGGACAAATTTCGCCACACCTAGTGTGTGTGTGAAAAATCATTGCTACCTTAACTTTAAATATATATATACACACATATATACACATATATACATATATATATATATATATATATATACATATATATATATATATATATACATATATATATATATATATATATATATATATATATATATATATATATATATATATATATATATATATATACACACACACAGATACATATATATATATATATATATATATATGTATATATATATATATAAAGCACTATAAGAGCACCGACACACTTCTGCCAAAAGATTTGGGAAACAAAGCAGTGGCCCCAAAAATTGACCCCCCTCCCTAAGAAAGAGAATTCAAGGCAGTGCCAAAATTACAGAACCATCAGCCTCATTTGTCACGCTAGCAAAGTAATGCCAGTTACAGTTGAGTTTAGAATAGTTTTGTTGTCTTCACAAGTCTCCCGCTCTCTTGTTTTTTTTCCTCTTATCCGGCCGATCCTATTTGGGCACACGGAAACAACCGGAAATAACCAAAGTATAAACTGTATAAACCAAGGGTGTCAAACGTACTGCCCGCGGGCCGGATTAGGCCCATGAATAGGTTTTATCCGGCCCGCGGAATGAGTTTGCTAAACATAAAAATGAGCCGAAATGTTTTAATGAAAGAAACGGCTGTTCTGAATGCGTCCACTAGATGTCACAATAAAAATTCTGTGTATCTTTGTAGATCAGGGGTCGGCAACCCGCTCTCGCATGCTGGTTCTTTGATCACTCTGATGTGGCTAAGCTGCGTACTTGCCGACCCTCAAAATTTTTCCCGGAGGTTGTCCGGATTGCAGTACCTTTCCCAGAAATATCCCTGGGCTAACATTCTCCGGTTTACACCCGCATAATTGTTTTGAAGGTGTGTCATGGTGACAATGCTTTTAACGATCTTTAAAACATTTCGTCGCGCCCGCCTTCACGCCATGCTATCTGCGTGCTGGCAGGTCACATGTAGCATGTGACCCCTGATAGCACACATCATCGACTGCAAGGCATACTTGGTCAACAGCCACACAGGTTACACTGATGGTTGTGGTATAAATAACTTTAACACTCTTACTAATATGCGCCATACTGTGAACCCACACCAAACAAAAATGACAAACACATTTCGGGAGAACAGCCGCACTGTAACACAACATGAACACAACAGAACTAATACCCAGAATCTTATGCATCACTGACTCTTCCGGGTAGATTATACCATACTTACCAACCTTGAGACCTCCAATTTCGGGAGGTGGGGGACGTGGTTGGGGGGCGGGGTGTGGTTAAGAGTCAACTATTTTATATATATATATATATATATATATATATATATATATATACATACATAAATATATAAAAAATACTTGATGTGGAGAGGGGCGTGACGCATGCGTTCCCTGCGGGTGGGGTATGTGCAGGGGCCGGCCACGAAGCGGCAACAGGTGAGTGGATACCTCAGCTGGAATGAGTTATCTAATCACCAGTTCCTTTATTTGGCAGCCCTGGAGACCATGAGGGAGGAAGGAGGCAGAGAGCTGCACAGCAGGACGAGAACTGTTGTGTGGGAGGTGAAAAGCAGAAGTCCAACTGTTGTGTGGAAAAGGAAAATAAAACTGTGTGAAACTCTGAAGCTGGCAGTGGTGATCCTGTCGGTGGTGTCAGAGAGAAGAAGTCTAGCAAAGCTCCTAGAATGTAGAATATATGTAGAATAAATGTATATTTTTCATATATCATATATGTAATATATTATATATATTATTTTTTATTATAATTGTTTATTGTGAGTGAACTGTGGAGCTGAATTTCTCCCAGGGATCAATAAAGTACATTCTATTCTACATTCTATTCTATGTACAGTAGATTGCAGTATTGCCTGTTTAAGAGTGTCACAACATTGCTTTACGGCAGACGAACAGCTTTACGGTAGACGAAAACGTGACTGCTGTTGTGGTGTGTTATTACCGCGCTAGGAGGACGTTAATGAAACTGCCTAACAATAAACCCACATAAGAAACCAAGAACTCGCCCTCCATCATTCTGCAGTTATAACATCATTGGACAGACACGATCTTTATAGTGTGGGAAAGTGGACGTGAAAACAGGCTGTCGACGCGGAGGGGGCGTGGCTTCCAGCTCCGCCAGAATTTGTCCTGGGAGGTTTTCGGGAGAGGCGCTGAATTTCGGGGCCCTCCCGGAAAATCCGAGAGGGTTGGCAAGTATGGATTATATACCCCCCCCCCTGTGCGTCGGTTGAGGTAGGCGGGGTTGGGGGGGGGAGTATAATCTACCCGGAACAGTCAGTGATGCATAGTATTCTGGGTATTTGTTTGGTTGTGTTCATGTTGTGTTACACTGCAGATGTTCTCCGGATGTCATTCTTCTTTGGTGTGGGTTCACAGTGTGGCGCATATTAGTAAGAGTGTTAAAGTTGTTTAAACGGGTACCGTCGGTGTGACCTGGATGGCTGTTGAACAAGTATGCACTGCAGACACATCAACATGTGACTGGGCTGGTAAGCTGTTAGCACAGGTTGTAGGGGCCATTAAAGATACCACCATCATAGCATGCCCTTATTATTGTTCTCAGGGTGAAAACCAGCCGACATTCACGAGAATAGATGCTCTGAAATTCAACAGTCTCCCGGGAGAATTAGGAGGGTTGGCTAGTGTGATGCCGTCAAGCGGCATTCATATAAATCTTGCAGGTCGCACTAACGTTACATTTTCATATTAAGGTGCGGGCCGCGTGTCTGAGACCTCTGGTTTATACATAACACAAAGCAAAAAAAAACTCTGTTTGCAGTGTTATTTCATTTAAAATTCCAAATGAGTTTTGTGGCTCCCATTGTTTTTTTTATTTAGTGAAAGGGGTCAAAATGGCTCTTTGAGTGGTAAAGGTTGCCGACCCCTGTTGTAGATGATGCTACATATGGGGGAAAAAAACAAAAACACAATGTTAATGCAGCAGTCGAGGAAAATTAGCAGACTACATAAATAACATCCTGTAATTTGATGTTGATATTTTATTATCTTGATAGATTGAGAATAAACACCAATAAGTGGACTGATGAACATTATCAAATAATTTATTCAGAAAGTATAAATAACGACTAGAGATGTCCGATAATGGCTTTTTTGCCGATATCCGATATTCCGATATTGTCCAACTCTTAATTACCCATTCCGTTATCAACCGATACCGATATATACAGTTGTGGAATTAACACATTATTATGCCTAATTTTGTTGTGAAATCTGAAGTTGTCTCTGTTTTTAAGTTATTGTGCCGTGATTTTACCAGTCCGGCCCACTTGGGAGTAGACTTTTCTCCATGTGGCCCCCCATCTAAAATGAGTTTGACACCCGTGGTATGAACAAAACAAATACAACATGTGTTACATGAAAATGACAGTGAACTGATCCAATAACATCTAAATAAGAAGTCCTGCACATCATACTGTAAATGACTTTCTCGGGTTGTATTGTATACCAGTATTAGTATAGTACCGCGATACTAATGAATCATATTTGGTACGATACCGCCTCGAAAAAGTACCGGTCCCCCCTTGTCCCCCGTCGTCATGCCGTGTCATTGCTGGTTTACGGGCAGAGGAGCATGTTCGGCAGCGCACACACACACAGCACTTACAAGCAGACACAGTGTGTAAACAGAGAAAGGAGAATGGACGCATTTTGGTCTAAAACTAACAAAGGTAAAGTTATAACTGTAACACCCTGAGGAAGAGGTGCTTTAAGACATTGCAAGCTAGCTAGCAGCTAAAGCCCATTCTGCAGTCGACAATATTTTAGCTACTTCTAAATCACTAATCGTCGCCTCCATGGCAACAAATAAAGTAAGTTTCTTACAAGTATTATCATCACTGCAGGATGAGGAATCGCTAAACATGCTTTACTACACACTGTAGGAAGATACAATAGCTCACCAGAGTCACAATGTAAACAAAGGATCACCACCTTATCGTGGTGGGGCACTTTGCGTGTCTCCATGACCCCTAGAGCTATGTCGGCTGGAGTCTTGTACTCCTGGCAGGGTTACCCAAGTCGAACAGGTCGAAGGGTAGAGGCCAGACTAAGAGTGATCCCGAAGACCTCAACGATGGAGCAGGCAGAAGATGGTAGCAGCGAGAAGCACCACAATGGCTGTAAAAGTGGATGAAGGCTAAGGGAGCACACCCCGACAGAAAAGCAAGCTGGTGGCGGAAAGCTTTGAGGAGGTTTCCCAAAAACCTGGATTCCGGCAGCTTCCTGCAGCTGTAAGAAGATGCCGGTCGTCTAGGGTCTCCCTTGCCACTGGAACGATCTTCTTACAATCAAGGTAGTGGCGTTGGGAAAAGCGCACCCTTCATGCCACTCTAAAAACCATCATTGCGCAGGTATCTTCTTTACCTGAGTCTCCGACCCCAAAAGTCTGACGGCGATGGAGCATCCAGTAACGGGGGCAGGTTTGAATGAGCTGGAAGCTCTTAGCTGGAACTCTGCACGTCAGCGGCACAGGACGATGGTCGTTAGCAGCTGGGATTGAGTGGCAGCTGTTTCCGGCAGACTCCTGTGCGTCTGAGCAGCCCCTATTTAGGGACCGCACTGCTCACCCCAATTGGGGAAAGGCCTAGAAAAGGTGGCCTAAAGATTGCCCACTCAACACAGTACCCGGGCAGGAAACCGCACCTGTCGGGACATTCCATTACGCGGTCGAAATACAAAGATTATACCATTTAGAATTGCAGCATGGAACATAAGGACACTCCTGGATGCCAGTCCGGACAGACCACAGCGCAGAACAGCACTTGTTGCCAGCGAGTTAAAGCCCTACAATGTGGATGTGGCAGCACTCAGTGAGACCCGATTCCTCGAGGAAGGCTCACTCAATGAAGTAGGAGAGGGTTATACATTATTTTGGAAAGGATACCCCATGGGCGGACCACACCTTCACGGAGTTGGTTTTGCAATCAAGAACAGCCTTCTGCTCAAGCTCACAGAATCACCAGTGGGTGTAAGTGAAAGGCTCATGACTCTTCGCATCCCCCTTGCAAAATGCAGACATGTCACTTTGGTAAGTGCCTATGCACCAACTCTGCCATCCAATGATGAAGAGAAGGATTGCTTCTACAAGGCACTCGATGACATCTTCAGTCACATCCCGAGGAGTGACAAAACCATGCTGCTTGGTGATTTCAATGCAAGAGTCGGAAAGAACACGCAAAACTGGAATGGTGTGACAGGCGCCCACGGCATTGGAAAAGTCAACCCTAGTGGCAGGAGACTCCTTAGTCTCTGTGCGGAACACAATCTTACCATCAATAAACACCATCTTCCAACAAAACAACAAATATAAGGCATCCTGGATGCATCCCAGGTCCAAACACTGGCACCTGATCGACTTTGCGTTCGTGAAGAGGGCTGACCTCAAGGACGTGCTCATTACAAGAGCTATGCGAGGGGCAGACTGCTGGACCGACCACCGCATGATTCTGACAAAGGTCAGAAAGCATGTTCGGCCCCTAACACGTCACGGTGCACCTAAGAGGAAAACACTCAACTGTGCCAGACTCTCCAGCAGCGACACCCGTGACAACTTCCGTCGCTCCCTAGCTGAGAAGCTGGCAGACATTGAGCCGCTGATCACCCCAGAGTCTGGGATGGATGAGAAGTGGACCTCCCTATCCACCATCCTCTTTGACACTGCAGCCCAAGTCATTGGTTTCAAAGCTAAGAAACACCAGGACTGGTTTGACCAGAATGCTGGAGAGATCTCCACCCTCCTGTACAGAATGCACAAGGCACACAGAGCCACCCTGAACAACCCACAATCCCAATTCCATAAAAGGCAATGGCAAGCCCTTCGTTCTGAGGCCCAAACAACTCTCAGAAAACTGAAAGATGATTGGTGGATCTCAAAGGCCAATGAAATCCAGTCTCACGCTGATAGAAATGATATGCACAGTTTCTATGATGCAGTGAAAACCATCTACGGCCCCAGAAACTGCTCCCTGGCACCTGTTAGATCTGCTGATGGAACATCTTTAATCAAGGATCAGGCTATGATAGTGGAGCGGTGGGCTGAGCATTTGAACACCGTGCTCAACCAGCCTACCCCAGTGGACCCAACTGTCCTTGCAGAGCTCCCTGAACATCCTAGCTTGCCAGATCTCGACCTCCCCCCAACCTTCAAAGAAATCCTGCATGCAGTCAAAACCCTGAAAAACAATAAATCCCCTGGACCTGACAAGGAAGGAGGCTACCTCTGTACACGGACACTGCATCTCTACATTTCAGAGGTGTGGAGACGAGAGTGTGCCCCGCAACAGTGGAAAGATACCAACATTGTGACCATCTACAAGAACAAAGGAGACAAATCCATCTGCTCCAATAGTAGGGGTATCTCTCTGTTGGCCATTGCTGGAAAGGTCCTTGCCAAGGTCTTGCTCCGCAGACTCATCCCCGCAATACCAGAACGGGTCACCCCAGAGTCGCAGTGTGGTTTTCGGAAGGACAGGGGGAGAGTTCACATGATCTTTGTGACACGTCAGCTCCAAGAGAAATGCCGGGTGCAGCACAAGGACTGGTTCATTGCCTTTGTCGACCTTTCAAAGGCATTTGACACAGTAAACAGGGACCTACTGTGGCAAGTCCTGAAGAGATTTGGGTGTCCACCCAAGTTTCTCACTATCCTTGCACAGTTCCATTCTGGGATGATGGCCCGAGTGGTAGTGGGAAGACACCGCTCAGATCCCTTTGGTGTGAAAACCGGAGTGAGGGAAGGCTGTGTGCTGGCTCCAGTTCTCTTCAATATCTTCCTCGTCTGTGTCACAACACTGCTACGTAGGGGGATGGAGGAACAGGCTGGAGTTACCACAGACTTCAGGCTTGATGGTAACCTGTTTAACATCAGGAGGCTACAGGCAACTACCAAGCTGACCTCAGAGACCATCATATAGCTGCAATACGCCGATGACTGTGCCCTGGTTGCCCATACACCACAGGCTCTGTAAAACATCCTCTCGGCAGTTGTAACTGCATATACCAGAATGGGACTGACGATCAACACCCAGAAGACAGAGGTACTCTGTCTGTCTAGTGCTGACCTCCCACAAAGCCCCACAATAACCCTCACAGCAGCAGGGCAACAGCTGCTCACGGTGCCCACCTTTAAATACCTGGGGAGCATAATGTCTGACACCTGCTCAATGGATGACGAGATCCAGAACCGCCTCCAGCAAGCATCAGCATCTTTTGGTCGTCTAAGGAGAAGGGTTTTTCAGAACAGCAACCTCAAACTCCACAGGCAGCTGCAGTGTGGAGTCCATCATGACCCGACATCAACTCAGGTGGTTGGGGCATGTCATCCGAAAGCCCAGCCATAGACTCCCACGCAAAATCCTCTATGGTCAGTTGCACCTAGGCCAACGCAGTGCTGGTGGGCAGAAGAAGCGGTTCAAAGACCAAATGAAGACCACACTGAAGAGATGCCAGATCAACCTCTCTTCACTGGAGGAACTTGCTTCCTGCCGAGACCTCTGGCGCTCCCACTCCTCACAGGGAGTGGATTATATAGAGGAACAGCGCACACAACACCGTGCAGCAAAGCGTGCGAAGAGGCATGCTTGCCGAGCCACCCCTGCTCCCCCCAGCACCTCCTTCACATGCCCGGTCTGTAACCGCATCTGTGGATCCAGGAACCGGACTGTTCAAACATCAGCAGACTCACAAATAAAAGAAGATGGTCATCATCGAATCGATGGACAACCATAAGCAAGCCACCAAGTACAGGAATGTATCTCGTCGATACTATGATTACATCGATATTTATCATCACAAAATCTTCTTTAGTTTTTTTATTTCATATTATATTTATAAAGTCAGGAAATATGTCCCTGGAAACATGAGGACTTTGAATATGACCAATGTATGATCCTGTAACTACTTGGTATCGTATTGATACACTAATTCGTGGTATCATCCAAAACTGATGTAAAGTATCAAGCAACAGAAGAATAAGTGATTATTACATTTTAACAGAGGTGTAGATAGAACATGTTAAGATATAAAGCAAGCAGACATTAACAGTAAATGAACAAGTAGATTAATAATTAATTTTCTACCACTTGTCCTTAATAATTTTGACAAAATAATAGAATATAAAAGACACAATATGTTACTGCATATGTCAGCAGATTAAATTAGGAGCCTTTGTTTGTTTACTTACTACTAAAAGACAAGTTGTCTAGTATGTTCACTATTTTATTTAAGGACAAACTTGCATAATAAACATATGTTTAATGTACCCTAAGATTTTGTGTTAAAATAAAGCCAGTAATGCATTTTTTTGAGGTGCCCTTTATTTAGAAAAGTATCAAAAAGTACCGAAAAGAATCAACATACATTTTGGTATAGATTCCAGACTTTCCATACATAAATAATAAAACCAGACCAGATTAAATGTTACACTGCTTCAAAAAAAGTCTACACGCCACTGACATAAACCTCTAATAAATAGTGTGTGGCTAAACGGTCTCGTTTTTATGAATCAATCAATCAACGTTTACTTTTTTAGCCCTAAATCACGAGTGTCTCAAAGGGCTGCACAAAGAGATCCCACATGATCACATATAATTAGTGCTGCAGCTATCCATTATCTTAGTAATCAACTAATCCATTGATTTATTTGCTCAATTAATCGAGTAATAAAAAAACACACATTATAGCCTCAAAGCTTCTTTGAGGGAAAATAGTTGAAATACAAAATGATATTTCTGGTAATTTTGTCTGTATACATACTGTATACCGTATTTCCTTGAATTTCCGCCGGGGCGCTAATTAATTTAAAACATCTTCTCACTCCTGCGCTTATCAAAAGGGATGCGGTAAAAGTAAGCATGCGCTAATTATTTTAAAACCTCTTCTCCTTCCGGCACTTACCAAAGGCATGCAGTAAAAATTTTAGTGTGATGTAAGCTTGGACCTTAAATCTTACTGAATAGCTCTTAATCTTCTTCCCTTTATGCGATTTAAAATTACAGGTATTGAAATCAGCCTCCTCCATTTTCAAAATGATCACTCGTGACGTCATGAGTTTGACCAGGCGGTGATACTATCCATCCATCCATCCATTTCCTACCGCTTATTCCCTTTTGGGGTCGCGGGGGGTGCTGGCGCCTATCTCAGCTACAATCGGGCGGAAGGCGGGGTACACCCTGGACAAGTCGCCACCTCATCGCAGGGCCAACACAGATAGACAGACAACATTCACACTCACATTCACACATTAGGGCCAATTTAGTGTTGCCAATCAACCTATCCCCAGGTGCATGTCTTTGGAAGTGGGAGGAAGCCGGAGTACCCGGCGGGAACCCACGCATTCCCGGGGAGAACATGCAAACTCCACACAGAAAGATCCCGAGCCTGGATTTGAACCCAGGACTGCAGGACCTTCGTGTTGTGAGGCAGACGCACTAACCCCTCTGCCACCGTGAAGCCCGCGGTAATACTAAGCATGCGCTAATTATTTTGCCAAGCGAGTTTGACCCGGCAGTAATTCAAGGCAGGCACATACTATATGCCCTGTGGCAATCTAAGGAAATACGGTAATTGTAAGCATTTGACAATGATGATGTTGAATAGTTGAAAAGTTTACATTAACTTTGACTATCTAGTGAATTGGAATTGGCTCTCTAGAATGTTTCATCTGAGAATGTATATGTATTTGTCTGTGGAAACATTGAGTGTTCTGAATTTGTGCACGTCTGTAGACAATAGCCAATTAAAAGGTTCCACCTATCAACCATCAAACTGTACCGTCAATCAAAATTATTAGAGGGGAACTGCACTTAAGCATTCTAAAATAACATCCAATTTAGAATTAGTTGATTAACAAAATGTACTCAGTAGTCTTTTTATTTTATCTCCTTTAAACATGCTGGGGTTTTTTTTCCTCTAAATTTGACATGTAATAATGTCTGTGGAATAATAATAAGAATAAGAAAAACATATTCTGTAAGCTTCTTAATATTTACACGTTACAAATTGAGAGGCAATGTATCTAAAAGTATTAAGACATTTAAAAAGGTACGAGTTGGAGGCAGTGCATCATCCCCACAAGACAATTTACTTTCTTATACACAATATGTTTAAGAATAGTGTTAATAATCAAATATAAAGTTAGTAAAGATGTGAGAGTAAGAAGTCAACAAACCTTTTATGTGTAACACAACTTGATGTTTCTTGAAAACAGCGTCCAGTAGTTGATTGTCCTCCTCTTTTCTTTTGGAAAGTTCCTCCTCACACTTTGCTCCCGTTCTTTCGCACATTTTCACACAATCACAACACTTTACACTCACATTTGATTTCTACTTAGCGAAGTGTTGATAACTTCTGTGTCTTCTGTTAGCAGCTAACAGGCTAAGCTAACTAGCACGTGACGCTTCTCAGCTTTATAGTCCTGACTAGCAAAGCAACGAAAATATTTTCGCTGACTGAGGCGTTCTACCCTGAAATAAATAATTAAATATGTCTCTTTACGACATAAATATTTACATCATAGCGAACAAATAACAACACTAACTTATTAGCGTCCGCCTTCACTTCTTTGTCCTTCTTCCATGTTTTTTTTACGACAGTTGGCACACTTGACGTCACGAGACAGCACTGCTCTGCTCTCGCGAGATGTTTCGTGCTTTAAAAAAGCGATATAATAAATTGTATTATCTAGTAGTCTTATATTATGTATTGTTCATAAATATGTTAAAATATTATAGCACTATAAGTACTCTTAACGTTAAAAAATAGACTTTATGTGAAATATAACCCCTTAATTACGACATGATGCCAGCAAAAAAGTGACTTGTAGTATCTTCTAAATGATTGACACATATTTTCTGCTTTATAGTTGCTGCATCGATATTGGAAACATTTAAAAAATATAATACAACTTATTCAGTACTGTTGACTTGATGCAATACCTTTTTAAAACCTGGAATCAGCCCATAACTAAACATTATGGCACTTAACATAAAGTGATGTGGAAAATATTTACTTACTGACACATCTTTTCTGGAATAAAAACAACCTAAATCTCAGTTATTTTAATGAAATAAATCATATTGAAGTTCATTACGTTTTTTTCAATACTCCAAATTACTTTTTGGCAAGCGTTACATTTTGAAGTCTTTTAAAAGGGAATTTCAACAAGTATTGAATGTACTTTATTATGATGCAAAACTCTCCAAAGTGTGATCCAGTAAAGCAGAATAGATGTCAGTCACAAGACTTCAGGTGTTTTTTCCCTCTTTGATCATTTGCACAATACAAGGGCGTCATCTACTGTACAAAGAATGTTATAACATGTAATAATACAACATTTCTATTTTTGTTTGTCGTCAGACATTCAGTCGTTGTCGTTCTCAAAAACATATGCAAGTATTTTGCGTCATGTTTGCTGAGGTAACAATGAATGGATGTATAGTGAGCAGACAACATGTGGACACAGCATATGTGGCGCCATTCTTCTTCTCTTACTGTGTTTACACACACAATTATACATGATATGTACATATACAAGTGTCTTTTATTACTAATAATTAGTTCAAGTTCAAGTTTATTGTTCTTCGGTCAATGGTCAACAAAGCAAACAAACAGTTGTACATTCATAGATTGAAAATAAAAAGTTGTACATTCAGAGATTGAAAATTAAAAATGTTACAGACCGAAAGGGTTTAGGCTGAAGTTAAACACTTATTGTGCCTAACCCTGTAAACAATTTCAAGTACAAAATAAACTTCGGAAAATTACAAAATGTCCTTTGCACAACTTATTATAAACAACATTATAAACAACATGAACGTAGTTCAATTTTATACACAGTACAGGCATGTGAAATATCCCTGTGTACATATAGACCTTTGCACTAATTATGTATACAATATATACAAACAATTGTACTTCTATTATTATTTATATCTCATGTTTAATTTTTAATTAACATTCATCATAGTATTAACTACAATGTTAATTCAAGAGTGATATATTTTTTCAAGACATTGGTCTTAAAGTGTTTTTTCAATGTGTGAATGGAACTGGAACATTTGAAGGAATCATCCAAGCTGTTCCACAGTTGAACTCCTCTAACAGAAACACATCTACTTTTTAAGCTCGTTCTTATTTTGGCTTTCTGAAAGAAAGCTGAACCTCTGAGGTCATAGGGATTCTCTCTGGGTTTAAATCTCACTTGTAAACACCAAGGCAGCATGTGGTTATGAGCTTTGAAAGCCACAATAGGTTGATTGATAGTTTATTGCCATCAAACCATTGCTTTAGTATGTGGAGTTCGATCTTTACAGTCTCTAGGAGTTGGTCAAGGTCTTGCCCAGAATAATACAGACTTGTATCATCAGCAAAAAGAATACAGTTGAGTTTTTTAAGGATTTTAGAAATATCATTAATATATAGTAAAAACAATTTTGGTCCCAGTACAGAACCTTGGGGTACTCCATGTGTTATGATCTTTTAGTCTGAATCTACATTGTTCATATGCACATACTGCTCTCTGCCACCAAGATAACTTTTCAACCAATCATGAGCAAGACCTCTGACACCATACCTCTGCATTTTGTTTAAAAGCAATGTGTGATGGATGGTGTCAAAGGCCTTGCTCAGGTCAATAAAAACACCAACAGCAAAGTCCCTCTCATCAATTGCAGTGGTTACCTCCTCAACTACTTCCATCACTGCCATGGAAGTGGACCTCTTAGATCGAAAACTGTATTGGTGTTCACTTAGCAAGTGATGCTTATCAATAAAACTGTCAAGTCTTGACACAAGGCGTGGACGGCGTGGCGCAGTGGAAGAGTGGCCGTGCGCAATCCGAGGGTCCCTGGTTCAAATCCCACCTAGAACCAACCTCGTCACCGCCGTTGTGTCCTGAGCAAGACACTTCACCCTTGCTCCTGATGGGTGCTGGTTGGCGCCTTGCATGGCAGCTCCCTCCATCAGTGTGTGAATGTGTGTGTGAATGGGTAAATGTGGAAGTAGTGTCAAAGCGCTTTGAGTACCTTGAAGGTAGAAAAGTGCTATACAAGTACAACCCATTTATCATTTATTTATTTAAATAATTTTTCAAGGACTTTTGAAAATTGTGAGAGTAAAGAAATAGGCCTATAGTTTGTGAACTGATGCTTATCTCCACTTTTGAAGAAGGGAATGACTTTTGCCGTTTTCATTTTCTTTGGGAAGACACCTTTTATAAAAGAAATATTGCAAATATAAGTGAAGGGAACAGCTATAAAATCAACAACTTCCTTGATCAGAGAAAAGTCCAAGTCACAGCAGTCTGTTGACTTCTTGTTTTCCTGAGAATTTACAATTGTTTTGATTTCACTTTCATTTACGGGGGGAAATAAAAAACGATTCAAAAGTTTTGAATGGTTTGTTCATTAAATTTTGCACTGTTTTCAGGTTGTACAATTTCATTTGCTAGATGAGGTCCAACATTTACAAAAAAGTTGTTAAAAGCATCAGTTATCCCTTTAGGGTCATCTATAGTTAGATTATTTTCTATAAAATAGCTAGGATGTTCCTTATGTGTCATGTCTTTTTTTTTAATGATACCATTTAAAACTTTCCACGTACCCTGGATGCTATTTTGATGTTGTTCTAATAGGTTACAGTAATATGTTCGCTTGCAGTGCTTTATTATTTGTGTTGACTTATTTTTGTACGTTTTATATTTGTGTTCAGTTTCTTTGGTTCTGTACTTTAAATGTCTTCTGTAAAGATAATTTTTCTTTTTGCAAGACTTCAGTATTCCTCTTGTGATCCACGGTTTGTCTTTAACGGTGCTGTCTTTAATGACACGTTTTTTATTTGGACAGTGCTTATCGTACAGTTTTATGAAAACATTAAGGAAAGTTTCATATGCCTCATCCGGGTCTGTGGAGGTATAAACCTCCCTCCATAACTCAGACTTGAATGCTGCCATAGTTTCGTGTGTTTGATGTCTAATAAATCTATATTGGACAGCTTTTTTATCTTTTCTCCTATCAAAGAAATCGTGGAAAATGCTGAATACAGGTAGATGATCACTTATGTCATTAAATAGTAATCCTGCTGTTATTTGATTCTCCGGTTGATTGGTGAAAATGTTATCGATCAGTGTGGCAAATGATGAATAATCATATTATTGTTGTTCTCTTACACCTCCAAAGTGTATACACACACAATTATACATGATATGTACATATACTAGTGTCTTTTATTACTAATAATCATATTATTGTTGTTCTCTTACACCTCCAAAGTGTATACACACACAATTATACATCATATGTACATATACAAGTGTCTTTTATTACTAATAATCATTTTTTTAAATTACATTTTTTCTGTAAGTTTTTCTTTTTTTGGTGACGAATCTTCTCAAGGATTTAAATTTGTTCCAAATTGTAAATAATCAGATATTTTGTTCACATTTTTCAATTGTTTGGGGTTCTTTTGACAGACATTTATTAAATCACTGCCTGTATCTCCCCCTCTTTTTTCATTTATTATACTTCCCAGCAACATAACTTCAAAAGTCACATTTTAAAATGAAATGATCTTGTATAAAACACCACTGCTCAAATGATGTATAAAGTAAATAATAAAATGCTTCCAGAAGATGATTCAGATGTGAACCAGTAAATATGAACTTAGAGGGATTTATGTGTACTCAAAAGTATAACAAATGTAAAACTAATATGTAAATTATATAAATGCCTTCATTAATGACAGTGCTCTGCAACCTTTACATCAAAGGAAACATGACTTATAGTAGTAGTTAAGTTGACTTATGATAGTAGTACAGGTTGAGTTATGGTAGTCGTTAAGTTGACTTATGATAGTAGTACAGGTTGAGTTATGGTAGTAGTTAAGTTGACTTATGATAGTAGTACAGGTTGAGTTATGGTAGTAGTTAAGTTGACTTATGATAGTAGTACAGGTTGAGTTATGGTAGTAGTTAAGTTGACTTATGATAGTAGTACAGGTTGAGTTATGGTAGTAGTTAAGTTGACTTATGATAGTAGTACAGGTTGAGTTATGGTCGTAGTTAAGTTGACTTATGATAGTAGTACAGGTTGAGTTATGGTAGTCGTTAAGTTGACTTATGATAGTAGTACAGGTTGAGTTATGGTAGTAGTTAAGTTGACTTATGATAGTAGTACAGGTTGAGTTATGGTAGTAGTTAAGTTGACTTATGATAGTAGTACAGGTTGAGTTATGGTAGTAGTTAAGTTGACTTATGATAGTAGTACAGGTTGAGTTATGGTAGTAGTTAAGTTGACTTATGATAGTAGTACAGGTTGAGTTATGGTCGTAGTTAAGTTGACTTATGATAGTAGTACAGGTTGAGTTATGGTAGTCGTTAAGTTGACTTATGATAGTAGTACAGGTTGAGTTATGGTAGTAGTTAAGTTGACTTATGATAGTAGTACAGGTTGAGTTATGGTAGTAGTTAAGTTGACTTATGATAGTAGTACAGGTTGAGTTATGGTAGTCGTTAAGTTGACTTATGATAGTAGTACAGGTTGAGTTATGGTAGTAGTTAAGTTGACTTATGATAGTAGTACAGGTTGAGTTATGGTAGTCGTTAAGTTGACTTATGATAGTAGTACAGGTTGAGTTATGGTAGTAGTTAAGTTGACTTATGATAGTAGTACAGGTTGAGTTATGGTAGTAGTTAAGTTGACTTATGATAGTAGTACAGGTTGAGTTATGGTAGTAGTTAAGTTGACTTATGATAGTAGTACAGGTTGAGTTATGGTAGTAGTTAAGTTGACTTATGATAGTAGTACAGGTTGAGTTATGGTAGTAGTTAAGTTGACTTATGATAGTAGTACAGGTTGAGTTATAGTAGTAGTTAAGTTGACTTATGATAGTAGTACAGGTTGAGTTATGGTAGTCGTTAAGTTTGACTTATGATAGTAGTACAGGTTGAGTTATGGTAGTAGTTAAGTTGACTTATGATAGTAGTACAGGTTGAGTTATGGTAGTACGTTAAGTTGACTTATGATAGTAGTACAGGTTGAGTTATGGTAGTAGTTAAGTTGACTTATGATAGTAGTACAGGTTGAGTTATGGTAGTAGTTAAGTTGACTTATGATAGTAGTACAGGTTGAGTTATGGTAGTAGTTAAGTTGACTTATGATAGTAGTACAGGTTGAGTTATGGTAGTAGTTAAGTTGACTTATGATAGTAGTACAGGTTGAGTTATGGTAGTAGTTAAGTTGACTTATGATAGTAGTACAGGTTGAGTTATGGTAGTAGTTAAGTTGACTTATGATAGTAGTACAGGTTGAGTTATGGTAGTCGTTAAGTTGACTTATGATAGTAGTACAGGTTGAGTTATGGTAGTAGTTAAGTTGACTTATGATAGTAGTACAGGTTGAGTTATGGTAGTAGTTAAGTTGACTTATGATAGTAGTACAGGTTGAGTTATGGTAGTAGTTAAGTTGACTTATGATAGTAGTACAGGTTGAGTTATGGTAGTAGTTAAGTTGACTTATGATAGTAGTACAGGTTGAGTTATGGTCGTAGTTAAGTTGACTTATGATAGTAGTACAGAGTGTTGAGTTATGGTAGTCGTTAAGTTGACTTATGATAGTAGTACAGTTGAGTTATGGTAGTAGTTAAGTTGACTTATGATAGTAGTACAGGTTGAGTTATGGTAGTAGTTAAGTTGACTTATGATAGTAGTACAGGTTGAGTTATGGTAGTCGTTAAGTTGACTTATGATAGTAGTACAGGTTGAGTTATGGTAGTAGTTAAGTTGACTTATGATAGTAGTACAGGTTGAGTTATGGTAGTCGTTAAGTTGACTTATGATAGTAGTACAGGTTGAGTTATGGTAGTAGTTAAGTTGACTTATGATAGTAGTACAGGTTGAGTTATGGTAGTAGTTAAGTTGACTTATGATAGTAGTACAGGTTGAGTTATGGTAGTAGTTAAGTTGACTTATGATAGTAGTACAGGTTGAGTTATGGTAGTAGTTAAGTTGACTTATGATAGTAGTACAGGTTGAGTTATGGTAGTAGTTAAGTTGACTTATGATAGTAGTACAGGTTGAGTTATAGGTAGTAGTTAAGTTGACTTATGATAGTAGTACAGGTTGAGTTATGGTAGTCGTTAAGTTGACTTATGATAGTAGTACAGGTTGAGTTATGGTAGTAGTTAAGTTGACTTATGATAGTAGTACAGGTTGAGTTATGGTAGTCGTTAAGTTGACTTATGATAGTAGTACAGGTTGAGTTATGGTAGTAGTTAAGTTGACTTATGATAGTAGTACAGGTTGAGTTATGGTAGTAGTTAAGTTGACTTATGATAGTAGTACAGGTTGAGTTATGGTAGTAGTTAAGTTGACTTATGATAGTAGTACAGGTTGAGTTATGGTAGTAGTTAAGTTGACTTATGATAGTAGTACAGGTTGAGTTATGGTAGTAGTTAAGTTGACTTATGATAGTAGTACAGGTTGAGTTATGGTAGTAGTTAAGTTGACTTATGATAGTAGTACAGGTTGAGTTATGGTAGTAGTTAAGTTGACTTATGATAGTAGTACAGGTTGAGTTATGGTAGTAGTTAAGTTGACTTATGATAGTAGTACAGGTTGAGTTGTGGTAGTAGTTAAGTTGACCTTATGATAGTAGTACAGGTTGAGTTATGGTAGTAGTTAAGTTGACTTATGATAGTAGTACAGGTTGAGTTATGGTAGTAGTTAAGTTGACTTA
Source organism: Nerophis ophidion (assembly GCF_033978795.1). NCBI lineage: Eukaryota > Metazoa > Chordata > Actinopteri > Syngnathiformes > Syngnathidae > Nerophis > Nerophis ophidion. The sequence continues at coordinate 1,662 of NW_026907188.1, read as the reverse complement.
TGATAGTAGTACAGGTTGAGTTATGGTAGTAGTTAAGTTGACTTATGATAGTAGTACATGTTGAGTTATGGTAGTAGTTAAGTTGACTTATGATAGTAGTACAGGTTGAGTTATGGTAGTAGTTAAGTTGACTTATGATAGTAGTACAGGTTGAGTTATGGTCGTCGTTAAGTTGACTTATGATAGTAGTACAGGTTGAGTTATGGTAGTAGTTAAGTTGACTTATGATAGTAGTACAGGTTGAGTTATGGTAGTAGTTAAGTTGACTTATGATAGTAGTACATGTTGAGTTATGGTAGTAGTTAAGTTGACTTATGATAGTAGTACAGGTTGAGTTATGGTAGTAGTTAAGTTGACTTATGATAGTAGTACAGGTTGAGTTATGGTAGTAGTTAAGTTGACTTATGATAGTAGTACAGGTTGAGTTATGGTAGTAGTTAAGTTGACTTATGATAGTAGTACAGGTTGAGTTATGGTAGTAGTTAAGTTGACTTATGATAGTTAGTACAGGTTGAGTTATGGTAGTAGTTAAGTTGACTTATGATAGTAGTACAGGTTGAGTTATGGTAGTAGTTAAGTTGACTTATGATAGTAGTACAGGTTGAGTTATGGTAGTCGTTAAGTTGACTTATGATAGTAGTACAGGTTGAGTTATGGTAGTAGTTAAGTTGACTTATGATAAGTAGTACAGGTTGAGTTATGGTAGTAGTTAAGTTGACTTATGATAGTAGTACAGGTTGAGTTATGGTAGTAGTTAAGTTGACTTATGATAGTAGTACAGGTTGAGTTATGGTAGTCGTTAAGTTGACTTATGATAGTAGTACAGGTTGAGTTATGGTAGTAGTTAAGTTGACTTATGATAGTAGTACAGGTTGAGTTATGGTAGTAGTTAAGTTGACTTATGATAGTAGTACAGGTTGAGTTGTGGTAGTAGTTAAGTTGACTTATGATAGTAGTACAGGTTGAGTTATGGTAGTAGTTAAGTTGACTTATGATAGTAGTACAGGTTGAGTTATGGTAGTAGTTAAGTTGACTTATGATAGTAGTACAGGTTGAGTTATGGTAGTAGTTAAGTTGACTTATGATAGTAGTACAGTTGAGTTATGTAGTAGTTAAGTGACTTATGATAGTAGTACAGGTTGAGTTATGGTAGTAGTTAAGTTGACTTATGATAGTAGTACAGGTTGAGTTATGGTAGTAGTTAAGTTGACTTATGATAGTAGTACAGGTTGAGTTATGGTAGTCAGTTAAGTTGACTTATGATAGTAGTACAGGTTGAGTTATGGTAGTAGTTAAGTTGACTTATGATAGTAGTACAGGTTGAGTTATGGTAGTAGTTTAAGTTGACTTATGATAGTAGTACAGGTTGAGTTATGGTAGTAGTTAAGTTGACTTATGATAGTAGTACAGGTTGAGTTATGGTAGTAGTTAAGTTGACTTATGATAGTAGTACAGGTTGAGTTATGGTAGTAGTTAAGTTGACTTATGATAGTAGTACAGGTTGAGTTATAGTAGTAGTTAAGTTGACTTATGATAGTAGTACAGGTTGAGTTATGGTAGTCGTTAAGTTGACTTATGATAGTAGTACAGGTTGAGTTATGGTAGTAGTTAAGTTGACTTATGATAGTAGTACAGGTTGAGTTATGGTAGTCGTTAAGTTGA